>NC_057795.1:287091783-287346447 GCF_018294505.1 Triticum aestivum | reverse complement strand
CACGCCGCTCCGCCGCCGGAGTGCCTCGCCTCCCCGCCGCCTCCATGCCGTGCACCGCCGGAGCTCCGCTCCTCCGCCGCCCCTAGCTCGCCGACCCGGATTCGGCCGGATCCCGCTTCTCCGACCCCGGCGACGCCCCCTTCTCCGTCTCCGGCACAACTCTGGCCAACTCCAGTGAGATCTCGTCGGGGTGGACGAGATCCACCCATCCCTCCAACCAAACGGCCGGATCCGTCCCGCACCATGCCGTCCCGCTCCGCTTTGTCCCGCGTTGACTTTCGCGGAGGTAAAAATCCACCAAGTCCCCGGATCTGTTGTTATTTTTATGCCCTGTTCATCGCATCATAACTTGCTGCATACTGCTCCGTTTTGTGCGTGTAATATGGCAAATTGTTCGACTCAGCGAGTGCTTCATTTCATTCCATTGCATCATGTTCATTTGAGTCAATCTTGATGCCTGAATCATCGTTGCAAGAGTGCTATATGATGTTGTCTGCTGCCTGTTAACAGAACATGCTCATTTGTCATTTTTGCCATGTTTGATGTGTGCACCCTATGAGCATGAGCTCTACATGAGTTTTGAACTATGTCATGTCATATTTGCTGTGGTGCAATCCATGTATTTTTGTGAGTCTTGTAGTGAGTGCCTCGAGCTTGTTAAGTAGGGTACTTGCTGTTGCTGTTTTGTTAGGCTGATTCTGTTATATTTTGTTGCTATGTAAACCTGCTACTACAAGTCATTATATGCATAATCTGGAGATTTTCAATAAGGATGATTTGTTATACATGTCATGCTCTATCCATTCATGCCCCTGGATGCATTTATAGCCTACTGTAACATGTTGTTATCTTGCCCTCAAAACTGCTAAATAATGTTGCTGTCAGTCTGTTAACATTAAGTTCAGTTTTGCCATGTGTTTTGCTAGTGATCCACGCACCCTATGAACTTGCTCTTGCCATGCTTAGCTTCATAGACATGTCTTCTTATTGTTGGTTGCCTTGCCATGCCATGTATTGGTCTGTGGTGAGTGGTTCAAGCTCACCAACATGCCTACTTATTGTTGTTCCTGCCATGTTTGAATCTGTCATATAACTTGCTATGTTTACATGGGTGCCATCATATCTTCTGATGCTTTTTGGCTCATGGTCAGTAAGGGACTTTTGTTATATGCAATTAGCAGATTCATGCCATGCCTTTGTTTGCCATGTTTAGTTCCTGTAGCATGTTGTTTGATAGCTCTAAACATTGCAACCTGATGTCAATTCTGCTAACCCTGAAACTGTTACTATTTGCAATCTTGCCATGTCCTTTTGAGCATGTTCTATTGATTTCTGAAGATAGCTCAGTGTTCATGTTTTGTCATGCATTACCTGTACATCATGCCGTGCCTTTTGTTTTCCTATTGTTGTATTGTAGCATGTTGTTTTGGTGCTTGCAATATGCCTAGTTGCTGTTTTGGACAGCTTGTCCTTTAAACTTGTATAGAGTATGCGTTGAACCGTAGCTCCGTTTTGAGTGTGCTCCATATGAAACTTGCTTAGAATTGCATGTAGTTTCATATTATCATGCTGCATCCTTGTTTTGAGGTGTTTGCTTGATGTTTGTATGCATTTTGCATCAATGCCATGTTTAACTTGTTTTGCTCATATCTTCTAGGCCGTAGCTCCGAATTAAATGAATTTATATGTAACTTGACTAGAATCTCGTGTAGATCATCTTGGTGAATCTTAACTTGCTGTTTAATAACTTCAACTTAATGTTTATTCAGTTCTGGACCAACTGCTAAATTTGCATATGAGGACTTACCGGAATTGTTATATGTTGTTTCCGACCTCATTTAACTTGCTTTGATGTTTGCTCTTGTTTGCACCATCTCTTGCCATGAGTAGCTTCATGTAGCCTTTGTCATGCATCATACTTGGTTGAGCATCATGCCTTGTCATGTGTGGTGTGTTTACTATGTTGTGTGCTTCTTCTCGATAGTTCCCGTTTCGTTGCGATCGTGAGGATTCGTTCGTCTACACTTGGTTCGTCTTCGTGGCTTTATCTTCTTCATGGACTCGTTCTTCTTCCTTGCAGGATTTCAGGCAAGATGACCATCACCCTGGATCTCACTACTATCATTGCTATTCTAGTTGTTTCGTTCTATCGCTATGCCGCGCTTCCTATCGCTTGTTCCTTAAGCCTCCCAAGTTGCCATGAACCTCTAACCTTTGACACCCTTCCTAGCAAACCATTGTTTGGCTATATTACCGCTTTGCTCAGCCCCTCTTATAGCATTGTTAGTTGCAGGTGAAGTTGAAGATTGCTCCATGATGGACAGGATTTTGTTGGGATATCACAATATCTCTTATTTAATTAATGCATCTATATATTTGGTAAAGGGTGGAAGACTCGGCCTTATGCCTGGTGTTTTGTTCCACTCTTGCTGCCCTAGTTTTCGTCATACCGGTGTTATGTTCCCGGATTTTGTGTTCCTTACGCGGTCGGGTGATTTATGGGACCCCCTTGACAGTTCGCTTTGAATAAAACTCCAGCAAGGCCCAACCTTGGTTTTACCATTTGCCTCACCTAGCCCTTTTTCCCTTGGGTTTCCGGAGCCCGAGGGTCATCTTTATTTTAGCCCCCCCTGGACCAGTGCTCCTTCGAGTGTTGGTCCGAACTGAGCTGCCTGCGGGGCCCCCTCGGGAAACTTGAGGTCTGGTTTTACTCATAGCTAGTCTCATTCGGTGTTGCCCTGAGAACGAGATATGTGCAGCTCCTATCGGGATTTGTCGGCACATCGGGCGGCTTTGCTGGTCTTGTTTTACCATTGTCGAAATGTCTTGTAAACCAGGATTCCGAGACTGATCGGGTCTTCCTGGGAGAAGGAATATCCTTCGTTGATCGCGAGAGCTTATCATGGGCTAAGTTGGGACACCCCTGCAGGGTATAAACTTTCGAGAGCCGTGCCCGCAGTTATGTGGCAGATGGGAATTTGTTAATGTCCGGTTGTAGATAACTTGTCACTTGAATTAATTAAAACGCATCAACCGCGTGTGTAGCCGTGATGGTCTCTTTTCGGCGGAGTCCGGGAAGTGAACACGGCTTTGGGTTATGTTTGACGTAAGTAGGAGTTCAGGATCACCTCTTGATCATTGCTAGCTTCACGACCGTTCCTTTGCTTCTCTTCTCGCTCTTATTTGCGTATGTTAGCCACCATACTTGCTTAGCCGCTGCTGCAACCTCACCACTTCACCCCTTCCTTTCCCTTTAAGCTTTGCTAGTCTTGATACCCATGGTAATGGGATTGCTGAGTCCTCGTGGCTCACAGATTACTACAACAATAGTTGCAGATACAGGTTATTATGTGATGATCATGACGCGAGAGCGATGTTTGTTTGTTTTGGAGTTCTTCTTCTGCTTCTTCTTCAATCAGGGGATAGTCTCCAGGTCGGCAGCCTGGGCTAGCAGGGTGGATGTCGTTTGAGCTTCTGTTTGTGTTTCATTCGTAGTCGGATGTTGTTCTCATGTATGATATATTGTTGTATTCATGTGTCATTGGATGTTTTGTATGTATCCCCATGTATTATGTAATGTTGATGTAATGATATCCACCTTGCAAAAGCGTTTCAATATGCGGTTCTATCCTTGGTGGGACCTTCGAGTCTCTTTAGGATAGTATCGCATATTGGGAATGTGGAGGGGGGGGTCACGACCCCCCTCCCCACCCCCTGCTCGTCCTCGCGCTAATGCATGCAGTGCGCTTGGTTGAGAGGCGCAGTGCGGACATTCTGTTTTTCCATCAAAGGGGACGCGCGCAACCCCGGAGCCACACCCCTAAGATAGACGGGGGGGGGATGGGGGCGATGGGGTATGACGGACTCGCCTACGCATGCGGCACCACGGCAAGCCGCGTCGCCGCCTGCTCCGGCTCGTTCCAGGCTCGGCCTCGCAGGGGGATGTGGAGGGGGGTCACGACCCCCCCTCCCCACCCCCTGCTCGGCCTCGCGCTAACGCATGCAGTGCGTTTGGTTGACAGGCGTAGTGCGGACATTCTATTTTTCCATCAAAGGGGACGCGCGCAACCCCTGAGCCACACCCCTAAGATAGACAGGGGGCGACGGGGTATGACGGACTTGCCTACGCATGCGGTGCCGCGGCAAGCGCGTCGCCGCCTGCTCCGGCTCGTTCCAGGCTCGGCCTCGCAGGGGGATGTGTAGGGGGGGTCACGACCCCCCTTCCCCACCCCCTGCTCGGCCTCGCGCTAACGCATGCAGTGCGCTTGGTTGACAAGCACAGTGCGGACATTCTGTTTTTCCATCAAAGGGCAGGCGCGCAACCCCGGAGCCACACCCCTAAGATAGACAGGGGGCCGGCGGGGTATGACGGACTCGCCTACGCATGCGACGCAGCGGCAAGCCGCGTCGCCGCCTGCTCTGGCTCGTTCCAGGCTCGGTCTCGCAGGGGGATGTGGAGGGGGGCACGACCCCCCTCCCCACCCCCTGCTCGGCCTCGCGCTAATGCCCGCAGTGTGTACAATAACAATACAAAAAACATATAGACAACTTAAAAATTTGGGGGGGGGGGCAACCCCCCCATGTACCTTAACGTACAAATAATAAAAAAACCAACTACAAAACGCAACTTTAGGCAAAAAGCAGTGCGTTTTTTGTTTTGGCAAAAAAAGCAGTGCAGTAACATAAAAGCAATGCAGCTTCGTCATGCACACACGTGCAACACTTTGCTTGAAAGACAAAAAATGCAGTGCTTTTATATTGGACAAAGAAGTTCGGCATCAAATGCGATGCAGTTTATCGAACACATATCATACATATAAGCGTGACAAATGCCAGTTCACGTAGACCGTGGTCGTCAACAAAAAATAAAATTATACACTTATATATATTGTATGAGTTATTGATATAAAATACACATAGGTATACAAATTCATCCACATACACTGCTGCATAAAAGAATAAGAAAAAGCACAACGACAGAAAAAAAAAGTCTTTTTCATACATTATCTACCTTAGTCAGCACACATAAACACAACATCAAACCCTAGATATTGTCCACGCACAGCCTTTTGCCCCCATTAGAAAACAGTGCCCCAAATGACTGTTACTCCGTCTGCGACTGCGTCTGCGATTGCGACAGGGAAGTGAGCCCGAGGTCCGCAATCAGTTCGCGTAGCTCAAGTGGCATGTCTTCATAACACAACATGTTCAAAGGATTGAACAGCAGCTGGAACATGTACTCCGCCTTCCAATCTTCAACAGCAGGCTGAAAAAAGAAAAAAATGCAGACAAGTGATTAGAAAAAAGGTTGTCATAAAGAACAAAAAAGTGAAAAGAAAACAGAGAAGCTGTTACGTCGGATTTCAAAATTTTCTCAACTAGACGTTGGCCGTCATACAACTGCGTCATCCTCAGAACATAGATTCCGCACTCATTTGCTCCCTGCGCTGGCACGACCGGGTAAGATGGCTTCTCTGCCAATTTAACCCAGTCAGGGTGGTTCCTCGATTTATACATTTTTCCACCATAAATCGCCTTCAGCAGCTGAGTCATCGTCCTCATCTGGCAAAAAAAAGAAGCACAAGGTAAGAATAACACACATAAAGGATCAAAGTTGATATTCAAACAAACAAAAAAAAGTTGTTCTCAGACGTCTAGACAATCCCTATTTTAAGTGCACGTGAGAAAAATGCAGTTCTGTCGCGCATATGTTGAAGTGCACTACATAAACAATTGTGGTTCTATGTGTGCTAAAATTTGCATGTGCAGTTTATGAAAAAAATGCAGGAGAAACACAAAAAAGATTTACGCTTGGCAAAGAAAAAATAACATACCACTTCAGTGCAATCTGCGTGGTAGTCAGTCCTGCGCCACCTTGTCGTGACATCAGGATGGCCAGTGTACTTCCTACTATCATGGATATCAAGGGTCTGGCGATGCTGGTTCATCGTGTATAAGGAATAATGATCATCCTTGAATCGCGACATCATAATCTGTTCGCATAAAAAAATGAAATGAAAAGTTCTTTCGACACGTAGCACCAGGACCACTGTTCAAAAAATAACTATAAAAAGAAATGCAACAAACCAGGAAAAATAAATGACAAAAAACAATGAACTTACCAGTTTTGCATCCAACAGGTTTGCGTCGTCACTCACAAAAAATTTGAACTGCTTAACTGCATCTTCTAAAACAAACGAGCTATGAACAACTGGCAACACAGAATTTCCGTCATTATCTCTCGCCACAGAGGTTTCCATTTGAAGAACGTACTGCACACAAAAAAGAACAAAAAAAGTACATGAAAAAAAGAATAAACAATGCAAGCAGGAATGGACATGAAAAAGCCAGTGCAATAGGAAAGAATGACAACAAACGTTTATCGTGATAAATAAAGGTGAAAGTAGCACACGTTCACCGGATTGATAAGCTAAACCCAATTCAGGGTCTTGCTACCAGTACTTGATGACAAAATCCATGATATACGAATCCATTAAAGCTCCTTTGCCAAATGTATCATAGATATTGTCAATATTGTAAGTATCGACATCACCAAAAGGACTATGCACCATAAAGAACGCGTTCCTGCAGTAAACATACACACATGGGATCAATAAAATTAGAATTAAAATCAAAACACACAAAAAGGATGAAAGGGCACACACATCACATAAAACTTTCTCACGGTATTTGGTTACAAAATCTTTGCTGAGAACAAGATCCTTTATTTTAATCGCCTCATCAATATATCTGAACCTCGGAGGCTTCAATTTCTCTATAGAGCATCTCAACTTAAAAGCCCTCTCACCTGCCCTCTTGTTCGAAAATACTTCAACCTCATCCAAAGGAGGACGATTAATTGCTGCACTCCTAGTCCTAGTGACACGTGCACACAGTGTAACAAAATCATCATCATCAACATCATATACATCGTGTGGAGAGCTAGGTCGAGAGACACTTCCACCATCAGGTCCAGACGCCACATTTGTGTTCAAACCAGAATTATCTGGAGAGATTTCAATGACACAATCCTCCATAACCACATCAGAACCCTGGGACTCAAATAGTGATGTACAGCCTTCATGAAGCCCCCCATCAAAACCTAAAAACGTGCAGAAAAAACATGGAAGCACTCAGCACAAAACACAAAAACCAAAAAACATGTATACAGAAAAATAGAATGCAACCCACTTCTCTACAGCAATGCAGCCCACTTCTCTACAGCAATGCAGCCCACACTTGTATACAACAATGCAGCCCACATATAAAAGAACAATGCAGCCCACTTCTCTACAGCAATGTAGCCCACACTTGTATACATCAATGCAGCCCACATATAAAGAACAATGCAGACCACTTCTCTATAGCAATGCAACCCACACTTGTATACAACAATGCAGCCCACACTTGTGTACAGCAATGCATCCCACTTCTCTACAGCAATGCAGCCCACACTTGTATACAGCAATGCAGCCCACATATAAAGAACAATGCATCCCACTTCTCTACAGCAATGCAGCGCACTCTTGTATACAACAATGCATCCCACATATAAAGAACAATGTAGCTCACTTGCTAATAAAGAAGCAGAACCAAACAGTAGACAAAAATAAAATAAAAGCGAGGATAAAGAAGTTCAATAAAACAACCTTTATCTGCAAAAATTATAAGTGATGTTAAATCAAGGCAACACTTCCTCGATGTTAGCCAGCTATAGAGCATGGCCTTTCTGATGTAGCCAATGTGCTCCACCCCAAACTTAGCAACTCGAACACCATCCCATGTCTGCAAGAATTGAAACATATAGAATCCACAATCATGCCTGCAATAAAAAGAATAAAAAACATCAGTTTCACAAAAAATGAAGTGAAAAAGAAACTTGAACAGTATGCAGAAGGGCTGTAAAGAACACACCCATTTGGCTGCAATGGGACAATGACATGTTTCAACACAAATCCATCAAGTGTAGGACGATTTAGCGGCTCATCAGAACTCAAGCTCCCTTCTTCCCATGCACGCTTGATATTTTAACCATCCTCCTAAAAACCCTGACCGCATCAGGGCTGCCAGGTTTGTTGAGCGAGTCAAGAAATTCAAACCGCCTTTCTTTCACATTTAACGCAACTACACAATAATGACCGACACCATCCCTCGTGTTTGGCGGATCAAAAGTTGCAAAAAGGACATGTTGGAAGCATGAATAAATAAATAAAATTATTATAAGAAGAAAAAACAGAACGCTATAAAAACAAAAGAGACAAAATATAGTTTTCAACACATAAAAACGTCTCTCACCATATCCTTTTTATCAACACGCTCCTCGGCTTTTGAGGAGAACATCATTTTAACACTCCTGCCTATAGTACCACCATTCCAAATATTTGTCTGCCGAAACAAAACCAAAAATCAAATAAGCAAAACAGGTCGTCGCACGAAATCAGAGAAGAAAATCAAAAAATAAAACAAAAATTTCTGCATTCTTACACAAATATGGTACGGGACAACCATTGTTGGAGATCCCTTAAACTTATCTACCAGCAAAGAAACCCCAAGATCTACAAGCCTTGTAGTTAGCATCCCTTTATCCCAAAAGGATTGACCAACTTCGCCAATGCTAATATCACCCATCTCAGTTTTAAAAGCAATCATGTCCCTGAATTTTTCATGAAAAAACTGAAACATAAGATATTAGAAAAAATAACAACAAAGAAAAAGGGGTAAATACAAAAATTAGATAATACATATGAACAAAACAATTTGTAAAAAACCATACTTCTTCTTCTTGTCCTTCCGAGCCCTCGTAACAGCAACGTACAACTCATTGTATCTTTTCAGAAGAGCTGGATCAATTCTCGACGGTGTCACAATAGGAAGCTCGTCATCTGTAATAAAAAAGATGAAGTTCACTTATCCAAACAATGAAGTTTAAATATTAAGATAAGGGAATTCTGCTAGCTATTTTGAAAATCATAGACAAAAGATCAAAGTTTCACTTATCATTAAACATCCAATACAGATACCATAGTAATTAAACAACATGAATGAGAAAAACATCAAACTGCACTGTTAAAAAAACTCTTGCCTTCAGTGTTAGAGTCTTCAGGCTGCTCTTCTTCAGAGCTGAGAAAAATATTTTCTTGCATAGGTTGCGACAAATCCACCACAACCTCACTGGACTTTCCTTCTGCAGCAACATCAGCATTCTCTCGATTTACAACAGTCTGGTCAACAACAGCGTCCTTAGATACTTCAACTACACGAGGCTCCACTCTCGATACTTCCGGAACATCATTGGACACCAGACAGACAGGGGAAGCAACAACACTAGCAGCAGGGGCAACATTCTCCAGTGGCTTTTCAATACCAACATCAGAATATTCATGCCGACTGGTGGGAACAGCATCATGGGATCCTTGAGCTACAGAAGGATCTGTACACTCAACGGTAACCGATACAGAAGCATCAACACTGCCACGGCCATCAACATCACAACTGCCCTGATTTAGATCAACGTGGACTTCCACGTTTTGTTCTCCAACCTGTGGAAAGTTTAAAAAACACACAGTAACACAAAAAAGAGCGTTGGGATAACTAACACAACAACACACAGCACACTTATGTCAAAAGACTGCTGGCAACATACACATAACAACTATAGTCCACATATGCAAAACAACACCAACACATGTGTGTCAAACACAACTACAACTACAACCCACATATACATAAAAAGAACCGCAGTTCGCTTTGACAAACGCTGCAGTTCAGTTATGTTAAATACTGAAGCTCACGTATGTAAATCAGTATGGATCGCGCATGCCAAAAGAACTGTAGTTCACTTCTGTCAAACAGTGAAGATCACACATGTAAAACTATTGCAGCTAACATACGTAAATGAAAATGCATATGGATGAACGTAACAGCGTACATCAAGTTTATAATAGACAACAAAAAATTAGATTACAACCCACTAATAGAACAAGTAATACAACTATACCTTATCAGCTACAACATCCAGAGGGGATGCTGCATCAGCCAATACCTCATCCTTCCCAGAGCCATCGTAGGTCTCTTTGTGCACATCACGAGCAGTAACACCAGTCTACGGGCATAGAACAAACCAAAAACGAGAAATAAGATGGTACCGGACAAAAAAGAAAAAACTTCAACTATGCACAAGCAGTACACACTACACAACAGAGAAGTACACAAAAAAAATATGGGAAGCAAACAGATGCAAGTTCAAAGAAAAAGGGAAGCATGCCAGAACAGACATGGCAGGAGTATTTATACCTGATCAACTCCATCGTCTCTAGTTCCATCGACACCAGAAGATTCCACTCCAGCCTATAACAAAAAAAATAGTGAGGAGTAGTCAACATAATACACAAAAAAAGAGGTTCAAAGCCACAAAAAACCTAGAACATACATTGTCAGCGCCAACGCCAGCGTCCTGACGGATCATTTCATCCACAATATGCCTAGCATCCTTCTCATACCGACCACATTTTTCTTCCCGTGAATGTGTCAATTGAGCATACGAAGAACGAACATTTGTCACTGCAATCTTCAGGCTTTCAATCACACCACAATCAAAATTGTGAGCAGCAACAATATCTTCATCTCGTGGGCCATGGCCAACAGGGAAAAAACCAGTAACTGTCCTCAACCTGTCACCAGAGGTTGGCAAATCTTCAGTCAGCTTCAAAACCTTCAGAAAAAGCTCATCAATCTCCTCATGTTTTTTGCCGCCAACAAATGTTTGTTTATAAGAGCTTGTATTATCAAACATTTGTTGAGGCATGAAACCACGAGTATGCGGCACCTCATCATCACAGGCTGGAAGCTGACTACAGATAGGCTCATAAAACCTAGCATGAGTGCTAGGCCCCGCATTAGAGCTGCCATGTACAACTACAACAGGACAGTTGTACACAATATCACCTGACGCCTTTCACTGCAAAAAAAGACAACACGCAAAGAGAAGTACACATGTGAGTACTAGAAAAGCTCACATTTATAATGGCTGCACATTTTTAAAAAAAAATATGATATTAAAAAATCAGGTGCACTAACCGGCAGCTTCCCATATTTGTAACTTTCCAAGTAAATCTTTCCCTTCACAAGCACATCCTCATTGTACAACTTCATCAGGTCCTTGGTCGTCAGGTATGACACGCGTGGCATCAACGTGTGCATGACTGAAAATTTGCGAAGCTTCAAGCAGTTAAGATACATAATCAGGGGGACAATGGTACAACCCTCTGCACAATTCTGCTTGCTGCCTTTTGATTGCCACCTAACCACAGCTGCCTGCAACTCATCAACAACAAGCTAACAAAAGTCCATCTGAGCCATAGCCGCATAATCCATGTTCTCTACCATCGCAGCAACTCTACCCAAACGAACTGCAGACCCCGGGCACAACAAATTCTGGTAAAGTATCAGGAAGAACACCTTCACAGCAAGGTCAACACTCACATAATCATATTCCTCCACCAACACCTTCAACTTCTCAGGCAAGTCCTTGACACCTATACTTTTTGAACGGTCAAAGCCAAGCTCATCCTTGAGGGCAGTCAACGATTCATCATGACCGCTGGAAGCAGGCATGGGTGCAGTGTGACGTCCCATAGGTAAATCAAAAATGTGATGAACTGCATCACGATTGATTCAAAGAACCCTGCCATTCCCAAAGTCCATTAACATGGTGGCAGGGTCAATCACTCCCATCAGATAGCACATAAGAATGCGCGACACATTTTTCTTTACTGTCAGTTCAAAGACAACACCAAATCCAGCATCCCTAACACGGCTGCAATGCGCCTCTTTCAACAAAGAAGCAGCCTTGCAAACAGTGGGAAGCGACAAACGCACGTTGTTAAATCGAGAATCATCTCCCTCACCATCATCTTCAGTTGCATTGCTCTTACTAGAATTCTTCCTCTGTGTAACAGGAAATGCAGTCCACATTAGAAGATTAGGCATAAAAAAAGAGACATACAAAATACAGAAAGAATAACAAATGAAGGAAACAAATGCAGTGCACTTCAACAAACCTTTGGAGCAGCATCCACCTCCTCGCCAGAATCACCACCAACATCTTCGTCGACATCATCATGGGCACGCTTGGGTACACTCTTAGATGAACCACAGTCTTTGCGTCTAGAAGGATGAACACCCTTCACATAATCAGCAAGCACAAAGTCGTCGTCATCAGAATTGGGACCTTCAGTGACATGTAGTCGTTTGCGCTGAGGATCATCACTTCCACCAGCTTCAGCGGTTCTCTTGCCAAGATTCTTCTTCATTCCAGCAACACGTGGACTCCGCCGAGGTGTACCACCTTCCTCAGCAACAGTACTCAACCTCTTCTTCACCTTGCCAAATCTACCACCCTTGGCACCATCTGCAGATCTCCTCCGCTTCTCCTTCTCAGCAAACTCTTTTGACTCAATTCAAACCTCAACTTCTTCTTGCTTTGCTTCAACTCATATTGACGAAGCTGTTCCGGGACCATCCAATCCTGTGTAACTTCCTCTGTACCATCAACAGACTGCGATTGTGTTTCAGACAAGACAAGACGTCTCTGATCAAAGCTCACACCAACATCACCCTCTCAAAATAATGGTCAATCAATTGAGTAACCTCCTCAAACCCAGGCGCCCCAGCATGGAAAACAGACACTGTGTCAAAATAAAGTTTGACTATGCTCGTTAAAAATTGCACAAAAAGAACAAATGCAGTACAGTTAGACATATAAATGCAGTGCTCCAACCACAAACTCAAAATAAAAGTAATGCATTGTACAAAAAACTTGAATAAAACAACAATGCAGTTCACACATACATATAGTGGAGTTCACATACAAAAATAAATGCAGTGCTGCATATACTAAATTCACGGTTGTTCGCAACAAAAATGTCAGACTAGATAAAACAAAGCATACAAAAAATAAACAAATTAATCACATACCAGAAGGAGGGGCCACACTTATAGGAGAATATTCAATCGGCAAATTCACTTGATGTCCTCCCTCGACACCATGATCCTTACCAACAGGACAAGGAGAGACAATTGGTGTATCATTATGAGCACTGCAATCACCTACTGAATTCAAAAAAACCAGAAAAAAGAAATTACAAAAACATCACATGACAAAATAATGCAAACGAACGCTGACAACTAACAGAGCATAACCCAATATGCAGGATGAATTAGGAAACTAGATAAACATCAAACAAAATAAACAAAGCCTAATGAATAAGCACTCCACATACCCTGAACTCCTTCTCCCGGCCTGCTCGGCGAAGACATAGCGTTTCCCTGCAACACAAGGACGAAGTGACAGACATAAGCAACAAAATCGGCAAAAATCTCACGACACCCTAGATCCACATTGCTACACACAACTATCGACTTCTAAACGAGATAAAATCGACTGCCTACGGAAAAATTACACAAGCAAAAAGAGCTACAACAACTACAAGAATCACAAAAACAAGACGAGGGGACGATCAATACCGAGGCCAAGCGGAACGTACCACAAAAAAGTGTGCGGTCACGGCGGCGGGAAGGGGGAAGGGGGGCGGCGACGGGAACAGACAGGAAAGCGCTGCGGGAGCGCATCGGCAAGGGCTCATGGAGCGGACAACGACGCGGAATGCAGGAATAAGGACCTCTTGAGGGCGGCGGTTCTCCGGGCGACGGCGGTTGCTGCGCGCGACGGCGGTTTTGCTCGAGGGAGAGATGCCTCGGGAGAAACTGCAAGAGAGGAGAGGGGATAGTTCTCGGTCTCTCTCTCTGACAGTGGAGCGGTGGAATAGCCTAGAAGCGATACGTGGGAGGCCCGCGTGTCGCAAAAAGGGTCACAAAAAATGGGCCGGCCCAAAAACGGCCCGGACAAAATAAGCCAGTCTACATCAAAACACACATATTACTAAAAAGCAAAAAAAACCGCACATGATGCAGTTCTCTGTGAAGAATCATGAAGTTCAAATGGTAAAACAAATAATAAAATACATACAGTTCATAAAAAAAGTTAAAATAAAAAACAAAACGCATGTTAAGAAAACACATCCGAAAAAGTCTACCTTCAAATAAGTGTCACACAAAAAAGTGCCCCCCTCCCCTCTCCCCTTAAACCTCCCGTACAGTGCAGTAAGCACAGGCAAAAAAAACAAATGCAGTACACAGTACTGGAAAAATGCAGTGCATTTCTTTACGGGATGCAGTACGCCATAGCAATCCAGTTCCGCATTATGCAGATGAATATATACACGCCATAGAACACAACGATGAAGAAAAACGCGAACACAGAAAAAGTAAACGCAGTGCGGAAGTACATGAACATGCAGTACAGGATCATAACCAATGCAGTACAGTTGTAATTTGCTAAGCAGCACAGTCCCATACATTCGAAAAAAAAGATTACAAAAAAGTAAAAACATGGGAACAAAAATAAGAACTGTACATGCACTAAGGAATGAAGTTCACATCTAGTACATAACCATGAGCAATGCAGTGCACCGATGATTTACCAAAAAGTAGTGCACTCCACGACATTGAAAAGCATACAAAGAATAAAAACTGATCACCCAAATGATACCGGCCCCAGCCACACAAAAATTGACCACGTACATGCGTCTCCAAACTACCCGAACACAGGCCCAACAAAACCAACTAAGAAAAGACAATAAGTTCAAAAAAAAGTGGGGGGGGGGGCACCCCCCTCCCATTTCCCTACCCCTCCCGTGCCAGGGACTGCAATAAGTACAGGCAAGAACAAGATGCAGTACACGGCGGTAGAAGTATGCAGTGCATTCCGTTGCGCAATGCAGATCGCCGAAGCATATAGCAAAGACACGCAAAAAACGATGAAGTACACACATGCATACACAGTTGCAGTTCCGATTTGTACGCGATGCAGTGCGGAAGTGTAAGCAATGCAGTTATGTTATCACGCAGTATACATGTAAAAAACATGACAAAATGCCCGTTCGCACAGAAAAAAGTGGTGGTTAAAAGAATGTGCTGATCAAAAATAAAACAAACCCACCTTAAAAAAAACCCACGTTCGCATACAACCACCCAATCGGAGCAGTTCCATCGCCACAAGCCCATGATCATAGATGCAAAACCAACCCACGATCCGCATCATCAGCGCGATCATGCAGTTCATCCGACGAGGCCATCCCACCCCACGCCCTCCCCTTAAATTCAGACCCCTGCCAAAGGCCTTCTCATCCACAATAACACAAGTATCCATTGCACTCCCACCAAATCGCCCCATATCAACGCAAAAGCAACAAGCCCTACTACCGGCGATGACGTTCACCGACGAGTACAAGGGCGACAACGCCGTGGAGGCGCACGGCAACACCAAGTTGCACGTCATCCACACCAACGACAAGAAGCAGATGTCGATCACCCTCGCGCAGTACGAGCGCCACCTCAGCCTCCAGTGCCACAAGATTGTCGGCATTGATCTCGAGTACGACAACGACCCTGAAGCGACGCAAAGACCCGCCCTCTGCCAGCTTTCCATCGGCAAGAATCACCTGGTGCTGCTCTTCCAAATGAGCGACACTGGAAGGTGCACCGTCTTCGACAACTTCCTCGCCGACCCCAGGTACACCTTTGCAGGCTTCTCCATCGACGGTGACAAACCAGGCTGGAGCGCGTCAAACTGGAGGTCGCCAACTTCGTCGACATCCAGAAGGAGTGGAGGGTGCCCGACGCAACCAAGCCATTGGACTCCCTCAGAGACGTCTCCGGCGTGCTCATCTACGACTACTACAACAACATGAAGAAGAAGATCACCGAAGACGAGCACCAGCGCTGGGCCACCCTGCCTCTATCTAGGAGGCACATCGAGTACGTGGCAAAGGACGCCTACGCAGTGTACGAGATATGGAACCACATCACCCTCACCCAGGACGGCCTTCGCCGTGCAAAGCTGGAGAAGGAGGAGCCCCCCAAGAAGCGCGCCAGGAGCAGCTGGGGATGGGGAGAGCCTGACTGGTGTAGAAGAAGATGATGCCGGCCATGACCCAACAGTGCCAGCGTTCTTTAAGAATTATCATCAAATTTGCTTTATGTTGTTTTCTTATGTATCATTGGTTTGCTTGTGTGTTGAACCTAGTTTGCTTGCCATGCAGAATCGCTTTGTAATGATGAACTCTGATTATGTTAGTTTGCTTTCTGTTCAACTTAGTTTGCTGGTGATGAAATTGTCGTATAGAATACCTGTGATAATTTGTTTTCTGTTGTCTGCTAATGTATCATTAGATTCGAGTAGTGCAGAAAACAAAAAATGAGTTGCAGTGTGCAAACAGGACGCATGAAGTGCAAGTTGTGTACGAATGCAGTACAGAATCTGTCGAATGAAGTCTTAACATACCCAACATAGCGGTGCACGAACCTAAATTTGAAAAAAGAATACATAAGAGCAAAACCAGAAAAAGAAAAACGCAAACACTAAAATAATCAATGAAGTACAGAAATATATGAACGTGTAGTACAAAACCATAATCAACGCATTACGCGTATGATTTACTAAGAAGTGCACTCCCATACATTGGAAAAAAGATTACATAATTGCAAAAAGACGGAAACAAAAAAATGGCAACTGTACATGCAGTACGGAATGCGTACACATGCAGTACAGAACCCTAATCAATGGAGTGCACGCCCTCGACATTGAAAAAAACACCTAAGACAAAAAAATAAAAAGAAAAAAATTTGACCACCCAGGTGCTACCGGCCCTAGCCAGTCTCGTAATAGGTCTGCACCCATAGAAGGCGAGTCGTTCTAAGTCACAGTGCATGGGGCCGGCCACACATGGGCCCACGGGCCAGAGAGCATACAACTGTGAGCGCCGTGTTTAAGCGCCCAAATAAGTAACAAGAGGAGTTCGAGAAAGCGGCCTCGCCAGCGCTTATAAATATGTCGGGCACGCCTTCCACGGGCGAGGTGGGACTAAACATTAGACCGCACACAGCGCACTGGGAACCAGCCGTGCTCACAGGCCGACTTGGGCCCAATTGCTTCTTCACTACCCGAACATAGTGCCAACAAAAAAAAGAGGCCACTGAAAATTAAAAAAAAATGCTACATACCATACACAAACACAGGCCCAACCACGCGTTCGCAGTTCGTCGTGATATGACAATGCAGTTCACTATTTTCAAGTAAGCAGTCCTGTTGCTTCTTAAATGCATTCGTGTTCACCGAATCAGACCCAATCCACCACCTAATGCCAACCACACCATTTATTACTTCCATTGCTCGATTGGTTGCATAAAAACTTATCCATTCGTGCTACAGACTAACACAACTCCTCCCCCCGTTCCTCATTTTCCTCAAAACGTAGATCTAGGGTTCATCCCATCCACAGCTCTTCTCTAGAATTCCACTGAACCCGCCATGGACTGTAAGCGCGGGTGCTTGGCAAGGATGGCGCCGGTAGCGGACACATGCGTCTACGCAGAAGGTCTAGAGCTCACCAACACCGAGTGGCGCAGCATGCTCGGCTGCCAGATGATACCCAACAGGGGGTTTCGTGCGCCATTTCTTCATCACCTCACAACCGCAGATCTACAGGAAAGTTGGGTATGTTTTCCCCTCACAATTTTGGACATAATCTAGCCTGCAAATACACATCTGAATATATAGTTCAATCAATTTGTTCAGTAATGTCAACAAAAATACAAAACAGAATTTGTATTGTTGTTTAGATCTGTTAGCTATTAAGACTAGATGCTTCCACCTATCTTTCTTTAGTACCACACCATGTATCGACACTAGCTAGATCAGAATCCCAATGCATGAATAAAAAAAAGGGTCAGTAGATAAGCGTTGCAGTTATCTTAACATGCTGGAGAAGTACACTGCTACTGACATTGCAGTGCACGCATGTTGCAGTATAATATATATCCCAGTAAAACTAGGAGTCAATTGCGTATATAAGTTTGTTCATACATTGCAACTACTTTACAAAATACAGTCATATGTAAGTAACTATTTAAGTAAACATAAACAGATCGTACTAAGTATAAAACAAAAACATTTGCTGTTTACTTATAAATTCTTTTTCCACCCATTCCAATATGCAGAAACTGCCATCCACAATAAAATTTCATGCTCTGAGTTTAGGGAAGCTTACTTTGGAGATAGAACACAAGAATGCCTATGGAGACATGCAAGCTGACTACCACATCGACTCTGAAGACTGCATCAACATAACTACTGGTTGGAAAGATTTTGTCTCCCAGAATGGCTTTGAGGCCGGAGAAGTGGCCATGGTGTTTTTCTACAAAGAAGAAGACTCCATCAAGTTTACAATATTTGCACTCTAGGCTGTCTAATATGAAGCAACCAATATTTCTAATGCTTTCATTATGCTGTATGCTTTTAAAATTATGTCCATTAGACAATTTGAACGATGCATATTTAATGTATGCAACCTCAACTGCCTCATTTTATCATCCTTTTTAGACAAAGTTGTTGTTGGCAGCAATGCAGTTCTCTCAAGCACGTAGTGTGGTACTAATAATAATAAAAAGCAGCCCTCTGAACATTAACAATGAAATGCAAAATGGTCGAAACTTTGCAGTTAACATATCATATTCAAGAACAATTCCCATAGTATGCAGTTCAAAAAATTTCTTATAATAACTATTCAGCTAACAAAAGCGTATACTAGACCATCCACTCTAATAGCAGTATTGAAAATTAACAAACACTGCTAGTGCAGTATGGAAATGCATATTATGAAGTCATCTAGAACACAGAATGCACTTTAAGAAAAGGAGAAATCTCATAAGCAGCAATAACCACTGTAATGCAGCTACAACGAAGTACACTACCAAAGAAAATGTAGTGCACTACAATGTATGCAACGACTATAAAAAATAAAATTAAAGCAGTAAAATTACAGACATGTCATAGACTAACAGAGGTGTCAATTTCACTCGCAACTCCATTATGGAGGAAATATGCCCTAGAGGCAATAATAAAGTTATTATTTATTTCCTTATATCATGATAAATGTTTATTATTCATGCTAGATTGTATTAACCGGAAACATAATACATGTGTGAATACATAGACAAACATAGTGTCACTAGTATGCCTCTACTTGACTAGCTCGTTGAATCAAAGATGGTTAAGTTTCCTAGCCATAGACATGAGTTGTCATTTGATTAACGGGATCACATCATTAGGAGAATGATGTGATTGACTTGACCCATTCCGTTAGATTAGCACTTGATCGTTTAGTATGTTGCTATTGCTTTCTTCATGACTTATACATGTTCCTATGACTATGAGATTATGCAACTCCCGTTTATCGGAGGAACACTTTGTGTGCTACCAAATGTCACAACGTAACTGGGTGATTATAAAGGAGCTCGACAGGTGTCTCCGAAGGTACATGTTGAGTTGGCGTATTTCGAGATTAGGATTTGTCACTCCGATTGTCGGAGAGGTATCTCTGGGCCCTCTCGGTAATGCACATCACTATAAGCCTTGCAAGCAATGTGACTAATGAGTTAGTTGCGGAATGATGCATTACATAACGAGTAAAGAGACTTGCCGGTAACGAGATTAAACTAGGTATTGAGATACCGACGATCGAATCTCGGGCAAGTAACATACCGATGACAAAGGGAACAACGTATGTTGTTATGCGGTTTGACCAATAAAGATCTTCGTAGAATATGTGGGAGCCAATATGAGCATTCAGGTTCCGCTATTGGTTATTGACCGGAAACGTGTCTCGGTCATGTCTACATAGTTCTCAAACCCGTAGGGTCCGCACGCTTAAGGTTTCGATGATAGTTTTATTATGAGTTTATGAGTTTTGATGTACCGAAGGAGTTCAGAGTCCCGGATGAGATCAGGGACATGACGAGGAGTCTCGAAATGGTCGAGACGTAAAGATCGATATATTGGACGACTATATTCGGACTTCGGAAAGGTTCCGAGTGATTTGGGTATTTTTCGAAGTACCGGAGAGTTGCAGGAATTCGCCGGGAGAAGTATTGGGCCTTATTGGGCCATACGGGAAAGAGAGAGGGGCTGCCTAGGGCAGGGCGCGCCCCCCCAAGGCCTAGTCCGAACTGGACTAGGGGGAGGGGCTGCGCCCCCTCCTTCCTTCCCTTCTCTCTTCCCTTTCCTTCTCTCCTACTCCTACTACATGGAAGGGCTCCTAGTTCTACTAGGAAAGGGGGAATCCTACTCCCGGTGGGAGTAGGACTCCCCTAGGGCGCGCCATAGAGAGGGCCGACCCTCCCTCTCCTCCACTCCTTTATATACGGGGGCAGGGGGCACCCCATAGACACACAAGTTGATCATCGTGATTGTTCCTTAGCTGTTTGCGGTGCCCCCCTCCACCATATTCCACCTCGGTCATATCGTAGCGGTGCTTAGGCGAAGCCCTGCGTCGGTAGAACATCATCATCGTCACCACGCCGTCGTGCTGACGGAACTCATCCCCGACACCCTGCTGGATCGGAGTCCGGGGATCGTCATCGAGCTGAACGTGTGCTGAACTCGGAGGTGCCGTACGTTCGGTACTTGGGTCAGTCGGATCGTGAAGACGTATGACTACATCATCCGCGTTGTTCTAATGCTTCCGCTTATGGTCTAAGAGGGTACGTGGACAACACTCTCCCTCTCGTTGCTATGCATCACCATGATCTTGCGTGTGCGTAGGAATTTTTTTGAAATTACTACGTTCCCTAACAGTGGCATCCGAGCCTAGGTTTTATGCGTTGAAGTTATATGCACGAGTAGAACACAAGTGAGTTGTGGGCGATACAAGTCATACTGCTTACCAGCATGTCATACTTTGGTTTAGCGGTATTGTTGAATGAAGCGGCCCGGACCGACATTACGCGTACGCTTACGCGAGACTGGTTCTACCGACGTGCTTTGCACACAGGTGGCTGGCGGGTGTCAGTTTCTCCAACTTTAGTTGAACCATGTGTGGCTACGCCCGGTCCTTGTGAAGGTTAAAACAGCACCAACTTGACAAACTATCGTTGTGGTTTTGATGCGTAGGTAAGAACGGTTCTTGCTAAGCCCGTAGCAGCCACGTAAAACTTGCAACAACAAAGTAGAGGACGTCTAACTTGTTTTTGCAGGGCATGTTGTGATGTGATATGGTCAAGACGTGATGCTATATTTTATTGTATGAGATGATCATGTTTTGTAACAGAGTTATCGGCAACTGGCAGGAGCCATATGGTTGTCGCTTTATTGTATGCAATGCAATCGCCCTGTAATGCTTTACTTTATCACTAAGCGCTAGCGATAGTCGTAGAAGCATAAGATTGGCGAGACGATAACGATGCTACGATGGAGATCAAGGTGTCGCGCCAGTGACGATGGTGATCACGACGGTGCTTCGAAGATGGAGATCACAAGCACAAGATGATGATGGCCATATCATATCACTTATTGATTGCATGTGATGTTTATCTTTTATGCCTCTTATCTTGCTTTGATTGACGGTAGCATTATAAGATGATCCCTCACTAAATTATCATAGTAAAAGTGTTCTCCCTGAGTATGCACCATTGCGAAAGTTCTTTGTGCTGAGACACCACGTGATGATCGGGTGTGATAGGCTCTACGTTCAAATACAACGGGTGCAAAACAGTTGCACACGCAGAATACTCAGGTTAAACTTGACGAGCCTAGCATATAACAGATATGGCCTCCGAACATGGAGACCGAAAGGTCGAGGGTGAATCATATAGTAGATATGATCAACATATTGATGTTCACCATTGAAACTACTCCATCTCACGTGATGATCGGACATGGTGTAGTTGATATGGATCACGTAATCACTTAGAGGATTAGAGGGATGTCTATCTAAGTGGGAGTTCGTAAGTAATATGATTAATTGAACTTAAATTTATCATGATCTTAGTCCTGGTAGTATTTTGCAAATTATGTTGTAGATCAATAGCTTGCGTTGTTGCTTTCATATGTTTATTTTGATATGTTCCTAGAGAAAATTGTGTTGAAAGATGTTAGTAGCAATGATGCGGATTGGATGATCTGAGGTTTATCCTCATTGCTGCACAGAAGAATTATGTCCTTAATGCACCGCTGGGTGACAGACTTGTTGGAGGAGCAAATGCAGACGTTATGAATGTTTGGCTAGCTCAATATGACGACTACTAGATAGTTCAGTGCACCATGCTTAACGGCTTAGAATCAGGACTTCAAAGATGTTTTGAACGTCATGGACCATATGAGATGTTCCAGGAGTTGAAGTTAATATTTCAAGCAAATACCGAGTTGAGATATATGAAGTCTCCAACAAGTTCTATAGCTAAAAGATGGAGGAGAATCGCTCAACTAGTGAGCATGTGCTCAGATTGTCTGGGTACTTCAATCGCTTCAATCAAGTGGGAGTTAATCTTCCAGATAAGATAGTGATTGACAGAATTCTCTAGTCACCATCACTAAGTTACTAGAACTTCGTGATGAACTATACTATGCAAGGGATGACGAAAACGATTCCCGAGCTCTTCGTGATGTTGAAATCGACGAAGGTAGAAATCAAGAAAGAGCATTAAGTGTTGATGATTGACAAGACCACTAGTTTCAAGAAAAGGGCAAAGGGAAAGAAAGGGAAACTTCAAGTAGAATGGCAAACAAGTTGTCACTCCCGTGAAGAAGACCAAAGCTGGACCAAAGCCTGAAACTAAGTGCTTACACTGCAAAGGAAATGGTCACTGGAAGCGGAAATGCCCTGAATATTTGGTGGATAAGAAGGATGGCAAAGTGAACAAGGGTATATTTGATATACAAGTTATTGATGTATGCCTTACTAGTGTTTATAGTTGCCCCTGAGTATTTGATACTTGTTTGGTTGCTAATATTAGTAACTCGAAACAGGAGTTACGTAATAAACAGAGACTAGTTGAGGGGAAGTGACGATGAGTGTTGGAAGTAGTTCCAAGATTGATATGATCATCATCGCACACTCCCTATACTTTCGGGATTAGTGTTAAACATAAATAAATGTTATTTGGCGTTTGCGTTGAGCATGAATATGATTTGATCATGTTTATTGCAATACAGTTATTCATTTAAAGTCAGAGAATAATTGTTGTTCTGTTTACATGAATAAAACCTTCAAATGGTCATACACCCAATGAAAATAGTTTGTTGGATCTCGATCGTAGTGATACACATATTCATAATATTGACGCCAAAAGATGCAAAGTTAATAATGATAGTACAACTTATTTGTGGCACTACCATTTAGGTCATATCGGTGTAAAGCGCATGAAGAAACTCCATAAAGATGGATTTTCGGAATCACTTGGTTATGAATCATTTGATGCTTGCGAACCGTGCCTTTTGGGCAAGATGACTAAAACTCCGTTCTCCAGAACAATGGAATGAGCTACTGACTTATTGGAAATAATACATACCGATGTATGCGATCCAATGAGTGTTGATGCTCGTGGCAAGTATCGTTATTTTCTGACCTTCACAAGATGATTTGAGCAGATATGGGTATATCTACTTGATGAAACATAAGTCTAAAATAGTTGAAAGGTTCAAAGAATTTTAGAGTGAAGTGGAAAATCATCATAACAAGAAAAATAAAGTTTCTACGATCTAATCGTCGAGACGAATATTTGAGTTACGAGTTTGGTCTTCATTTGAAACAATGTGAAATAGTTTCGCAACTCACGCAACCTGGAACACCACAATGTAATGGTGTGTCCGAACATCATAATCGTACTTTATTTCATATGGTGCGATCAATGATGTCTCTTACCGATTTACCAATATCGTTTTGGGGTTATGAATTAGAGACAGCTGCATTCACTTTAAATAAGGCACCATCTAAATCCGTTGAGACGACACCGTATGAACTATGGTTTAGCAGTAAACCTAAGCTGTCGTTTCTTAAAGTTTGGAGAAATGCGTCTTCATAGAATACCCAAAGGAAAATGTTGGGTACACCTTCTATCACAGATCTGAAGGCAAGATATTCGTTGCTAAGAATGGATCCTTTCTAGAGAAGGAGTTTCTCTCGAAAGAAGTGAGTGGGAGGAAAGTAGAACTTGATGAGGTAACTGTACCTTCTCCCGAATTGGAAAATAGTTCATCACTGAAATCAGTTCTAGTGATTCCTACACCAATTAGTGAGGAAGCTAATGATGATGATCATGAAACTTCAGATCAAGTTAGTACAGAACCTTGTAGGTCTTCCAGAGTACGGTCTGCACTAGACTGGTATGGTAATCCTATTATGAAAATCATGTTACTAGACCATGATGAACCTACGAACTATGAGGAAGCGATGATGAGCCCAGATTCCGCAAAATGGTTTGAGGCCATGAAATCTGAGATGGGATCCATGTATGAGAACAAAGTGTGGACTTTGGTGGACTTGCCCGATGATCGGCAAGCCATAGAAAATAAATGGATCTTCAAGAGAAAGACGGACGCTGATAGTAGTGTTACTATCTACAAAGCTAGACTTGTCGAAAAAGGTTTTTGACAAAGTTCAAGGTGTTGAATACAATGAGATTTTCTCACTCGTATCGATGCTTAAAAGTCTGTCCGAATCATGTTAGCAATTGCCACATTTTATGAAATTTGGCAAAAGGATGTCAAAACTACATTCCTTAATGGATTTATTAAAGAAGAGTTGTATATGATACAACCAGATGGTTTTGTCCATCCTAAAGGTGGTAAGAAAATGTGCAAGCTCCAGCGATCCATCTATGGACTGGTGCAAGCATCTCAGAGTTGGAATATACGCTTTGATAAGTTGATCAAAGCATATAGTTTTATACAGACTTGCGGTGAAGCCTGTATTTACAATAAAGTGAGTGGGAGCACTACCGCCTTTCTGATAAATATATGTGAGTTGATCAGAAATGATGTAGAATTTTTCTGGAAAGCATAAAGGAGTATTTGAAAGGATTTCTTTAAAAGAAAGACCTCAATAAGCTACATACATATTGAGCATCAAAATCTATTGAGATAGATCAAGACGCTTGATTAGTTTTTCAATAAGTACATACCTTGTCAAGATTTTGAAGTAGTTCAAAATGGAACAGTCAAAGAAAGAGTTCTTGCCTGTGTTGCAAAGGTGTGAAACTGAGTAAGACTCAAATCCCGACCACGGCAAAAAATAGAAAAGAGAATGAAAGTCATTCCCCATGCCTCAGTCATAGGTTCTATAAAGTATGCTATGCAATGTACCAGACCTATTGTATACCTTGCTCTGAATTTGGCAAGGGAGTACAATAGTGATCTAGGAGTAGATCCCTGGACATTGGTCAAGAATATCCTTAGTGAGGACTAAGGAAATATTTCTCTATTATGGAGGTGATAAAAGAGCCCGTCGTAAAGAGTTACATCGGCGCAAGCTTTTACACCGATCCAGATGACTCTAAGTCTCAATCTGGATACATATTGAAAGTGGGAGCAATTAGCTAGAGTAGCTCCGTGCAGAACATTGTAGACATAGAATATTTGCAAAATACATACGGCTCTAAATATGACAGACCCGTTCACTAAGCCTCTCTCACAAGAAAAACATGATCACACCTTAGTACTCTTTTGGGTGTTAATCACATAGCGATGTGAACTAGACTATTGACTCTACTAAACCCTTTGGGTGTTGGTCACATGATGATGTGAACTATGGGTGTTAATCATATACAGATATGAATATTGGTGTTAAATCACATGGCGATGTGAACTAGATTATTGACTCTAGTGCAAGTGGGAGACTGAAGGAAATATGCCCTAGAGGCAATAATAAAGTTATTATTTATTTCCTTATATCATGATAAATGTTTATTATTCATGCTAGAATTGTATTAACCGGAAACATAATACATGTGTGAATACATAGACAAACATAGTGTCACTAGTATGCCTCTACTTGACTAGCTCGTTGAATCAAAGATGGTTAAGTTTCCTAGCCATCGACATGAGTTGTCATTTGATTAACGGGATCACATCATTAGGAGAATGATGTGATTGACTTGAACCATTCCGTTAGCTTAGCACTTGATGGTTTAGTACGTTGCTATTGCTTTCTTCATGACTTATACATGTTCCTATGGCTATGAAATTATGCAACTCCCATTTACCGGAGGAACACTGTGTGTGCTACCAAACGTCACAACGTAACTGGGTGATTATAAAGGACCTCGACAGGTGTCTCCGAAGGTACATGTTGAGTTTGCGTATTTCGAGATTAGGATTTGTCACTCCGATTGTCGGAGAGGTATCTCTGGGCCCTCTCGGTAATGCACATCACTATAAGCCTTGCAAACAATGTGACTAATGAGTTAGTTGCGGAATGATGCATTACATAACGAGTAAAGAGACTTGCCGGTAACGATATTAGACTAGGTATTGAGATACCAACGATCGAATCTCGGGCAAGTAACATACCGATGACAAAGGGAACAACGTATGTTGTTATGCGGTTTGACCGATAAAGATCTTAGTAGAATATGTGGGAGCCAATATGAGCATCTAGGTTCCGCTATTGGTTATTGACCGGAAACGTGTCTCGGTCATGTCTACATAGTTCTCGAACCCGTAGGGTCCGCACGCTTAAGGTTTCGATGATAGTTTTATTATGAGTTTATGACTTTTGATGTACCGAAGGAGTTCGGAGTCCCGGATGAGATCAGGGACATGACGAGGAGTCTCGAAATGGTCGAGACATAAAGATCGATATATTGGACGACTATATTCATGTTGGGGAACGTAGTAATTTCAAAAATTTCCTACGCACACGCAAGATCATGGTGATGGCATAGCAATGAGAGGGGAGAGTATTGTCCACGTACCCTCGTAGACCGTAAGCGGAAGCGTTAGAACAACGCGGTTGATGTAGTCGTACGTCTTCACGGCCCGACTGATCAAGCACCGAAACTACGGCACCTCCGAGTTCTAGCACACGTTCAGCTCGATGACGCCCCACAAACTCCGATCCAGCCAAGTGTCGAGGGAGAGTTCCGTCAGCACGACGGCGTGGTGACGATCTTGATGTACTACCGACGCAGGGCTTCGCCTAAGCACAGCTACGATATTATCGAGGTGGATTATGGTGGAGGGGGGCACCGCACACGGCTAGGAGATCCAAGGGATCAATTGTTGTTGTGCCTAGAGGTGCCCCCCTGCCCCCGTATATAAAGGAGCAAGGGGGGAGGGGGCGGCCGGCCTAGTAGGGGCGCGCCAAGAGGAGTCCTACTCCCACCGGGAGTAGGACTCCCTCCTTCCTTGTTGGAGTAGAGGAAGGGGGAAAGAGGGGGAGAGGAGGAAGGAAAAGGGGGCCGCACCGCTTGTCCAATTCGGACTAGAGGGGGGCTGCGCGCCTCCTTCCTTTCGACCTCTCTCCTCTATTCCCGTATGGCCCAATAAGGCCCATATACTCCCCGGCGAATTCCCGTAACTCTCCGGTACTCCGAAAAATACCCGAATCACTCGGAACCTTTCCGAACTCCGAATATAGTTGTCCAATATATCGATCTTTACGTCTCGACTATTTCGAGACTCCTTGTCATGTCCCCGATCTCATCCGGGACTCCTAACTCCTTCGGTACATCAAAACTCATAAACTCATAATATAACTGTCATCGAAACCTTAAGCGTGCGGACCCTACGGGTTCGAGAACAATGTAGACATGACCTAGAACTATTCTCGGTCAATAACCAATAGCGGAACCTGGATGCTCATATTGGCTCCCACATATTCTACGAAGATCTTTATCGGTCAAACCGCATAACAACATACGTTGTTCCCTTTGTCATCGGTATGTTACTTGCCCGAGATTCAATCGTCGGTATCCAATACCTAGTTCAATCTCGTTACCGGCGAGTCTCTTTACTCGTTACGTAATACATCATCACGCAACTAACTCATTAGTCACATTGCTTGCAAGGCTTATAGTGATGTGCATTACCGAGAGGGCCCAGAGATACCTCTCCGACAATCGGAGTGACAAAACCTAATCTCGAAATACGCCAACCCAACATGTACCTTTGGAGACACCTGTAGTACTCCTTTTTAATCTCCCAGTTACGTTGTGACGTTTGGTAGCACCCAAAGTGTTCCTCCGGTAAACGGGAGTTGCATAATCTCATAGTTACAGGAACATGTATAAGTCATGAAGAAAGAAATAGCGACATACTAAACGATCAAGTGCTAGGCTAACGGAATGGGTCATGTCAATCACATCATTCTCCAAATGATGTGATCCCGTTAATCAAATGACAACACATGTCTATGGTTAGGAAACATAACCATCTTTGATTAATGAGCTAGTCAAGTAGAGGCATACTAGTGACGTTATGTTTGTCTATGTATTCACACATGTATCATGTTTCCGGTTAATACAATTCTAGCATGAATAATAAACATTTATCATGAAATAAGGAAATAAATAATAACTTTATTATTGCCTCTAGGGCATATTTCCTTCAGTCTCCCACTTGCACTAGAGTCAATAATCTAGTTCACATCGCCATGTGATTTAATATCAATATTCATATCTGTATATGATTAACACCCATTGTTCACATCGTTATGTGACCAACACCCAAAGGGTTTACTAGAGTCAATAATGTTGTTCACATTGCTATGTAATTAACACCCAAAGAGTACTAAGGTGTGATCATGTTTTGCTCGTGAGAGAATCTTAGTCAACGGGTCTGTCACATTCAGAGTCGTACGTACTTTGCAAATATTCTATGTCTACAATGCTCTGCGCGGAGCTACTCTAGCTAATTGCTCCCACTTTCAATATGTATCCAGATTGAGACTTAGAGTCATCTGGATCGGTGTGAAATCTTGCACCGATGTAACTCTTTACGACGGGCTCTTTTTTCACCTCCATAATCGAGAAATATTTTCTTAGTCCGCACTAAGGATATTCTTGACCAATGTCCAGTGATCTACTCCTAGATCACTATTGTACTCCCTTGCCAAATTCAGAGCAAGATATACAATAGGTCTGGTACATAACATAGCATACTTTATAGAACCTATGACTGAGGTATAGGGAATGACTTTCATTCTTTTTTTTATTTTCTGCGTTGGTCGGGATTTGAGTCTTACTCAATTTCACACCTTTGCAACACAGGCAAGAACTCTTTCTTTGACTGTTCCATCTTGAACTATTTCAAAATCTTGTCAAGGTATGTACTCATTGAAAATCTTATCAAGCGTCTTGATCTATCTCAATAGATCTTGATGCTTAATATGTAAGTAGTTTTACTGAGGTCTTTATTTTAAAGAACTCCTTTCAAACACTCCTTTATGCTTTGCAGAATAATTCTACATTATTTCCGATCAACAATATGTCATTCACATATACTTATCAGAAATGCTGTAGTGCTCCCACTCACTTTCTTGTAAATATAGGCTTCACCGTAAGTCTGTACAAAACTATATGCTTTGATCAACTCATCAAAGCGTATATTCCAACTCCGAGATGCTTGCACCAGTCCATAGATGGATCGCTGGAGCATGCACATTTTGTTAGTACCTTTAGGATTGACAAAACCTTCTGGTTGCATCATATACAACTCTTCTTTGAGAAAACCATTAAGGAATGCAGTTTTGACATCCATTTGCCAGATTTCATAAATTGTGGCAATTGCTAACATGATTCGGACAGACTTAAGCATCGCTACAGTTGAGAAAATCTCATTGTAGTCAACACCTTGAACTTGTCAAAAACCTTTTTGCGACAAGTCAAGCTTCGTAGATAGTAACACTACTATCAACGTCCGTCTTCCTCTTGAAGATCCATTTACTTTTTATGGCTTGCCGATCATCGGGCAAGTCAACCAAAGTCCATACTTTGTTCTCATACATGGATCCCATCTCAGATTTCATGGCCTCTAGCCATTTTGCGGAATTTGGGCTCATCATCGCTTCCTCATAGTTCGTAGGTTCATCATGGTCTAGTAACATGATTTCCAGAATAGGATTACCGTACCACTCTGGTGCGCATCGTACTCTGGAAGACCTACGAGGTTTTGTAGTAACTTGATCTAAAGTTTCATGATCATCATCATTAGCTTCCTCACTAATTGGTGTAGGAATCACTGGAGCTGATTTCTGTGATGAACTACTTTCCAATTCAGGAGAAGGTACAAATTACCTTATCAAGCTCTACTTTCCTCCCACTCACTTCTTTCGAGAGAAACTTCTTCTCTAGAAAGTATCCATTTTTAGCAACGAATGTTTTGCCTTCGGATCTGTGATAGAAGGATTACCCAATAGTTTCCTTTGGGTATTCTATGAAGACGCACTTCTCCGATTTGGGTTCGAGCTTATCAGGTTGATTTTTTTTTCATATAAGCATCGCAACTCCAAACTTTAAGAAACGACAACTTAGGTTTACTGCTAAACCATAGTTCATACGGTGTCGTCTCAACGGATATAGATGGTGCCCTTTTAAACGTGAATGCAGCTGTCTCTAATGCATAACCCCAAAACGATAGTGGTAAACTGATAAGAGACATCATAGATCGCACCATATCTAGTAAAGTACGATTATGACGTTCGAACACACCATAACGTTGTGGTGTTCCAGGTGGCGTGAGCTGTGAAACTATTCCACATTGTTTTAATTGAATACCAAACTCGTAACTCAAATATTCGTCTCCGCGATCAGATCGCAGAAACTTTATTTTCTTGTTACGATGATTTTTCCACTTCACTCTGAAATTCTTTGAACTTTTTAACTATTTCAGACTTATGTTTTATCAAGTAGATATACCCATATCTGCTCAAATCATCTTTTGAAGGTCAGAAAATAACGATACTTGCCACGAGCATCAACACTCATTGGATCGCATACATCGGTATGTATTATTTCCAATAAGTCAGTAGCTTGTTCCATTGTTCCGAAGAACGGAGTTTTAGTCATCTTGCCCAAAAGGCACGGTTCGCAAGCATCAAATGATTCATAACCAAGTGATTCCGAAAATCCATCTTTATGGAGTTTCTTCATGCGCTTTACACCGATATGACCCAAACGGCAGTGCCACAAATAAGTTGCACTATCATTATTAACTTTGCATCTTTTGGCATCAATATTATGAATATGTGTATCACTACGATCGAGATCCAACAAACTATTTTCATTGGGTGTATAACCATCGAAGGTCTTATTCATGTAAACAGAATAACAATTATTCTTTAACTTCAAATGAATAACCGTATCGCAATAAACATGATCAAATCATATTCATGCTCAACGCAAACGCCAAATAACATTTATTTAGGTTTAACACTAATCTCGAAAATATAGGGAGTGTGTGATGATGATCATATCAATCTTGGAACTATTTCCAACACTCATCGTCACTTCCCCTCAACTAGTCTCTGTTTATTATGTAACTCCTGTTTTGAGTTACTAATCTTAGCAACCGAACAAGTATCAAATACTCAGGGTCTACTATAAACACTAGTAAGGCACACATCAAACACCTTTATATCAAATATACCCTTGTTCACTTTGCCATCCTTCTTATCCACCAAATATTTAGGGCATTTCCGCTTCCAGTGACCATTTCCTTCGCAGTGTAAGCACTCAGTTTCAGGCTTTGGTCCAGCTTTGGGCTTCTTCGTGGGAGTGACAACTTGCTTGTCATTCTAGTTGAAGTTCCCTTTCTTTCCCTTTGCCCTTTTCTTGAAACTAGTGATCTTGTCAACCATCAACACTTGATGCTCTTTCTTGATTTCTACCTTCGTCGAATTCAACACCACGAAGAGCTTGGGAATCGTTTTCGTCATCCCTTGCATACTATAGTTCATCACAAAGTTCTACTAACTTGGTGATTATGACTAGAGAATTCTGTCAATCACTATCTTATTTGGAAGATTAACTCCCACTTGATTCAAGCGATTGTAGTACCCAGACAATCTGAGCACATGCTCACTAGTTGAGCGATTCTCCTCCATCTTTTAGCCATAGAACTTGTTGGAGACTTCATATCTCTCAACTCGGGTATTTGCTTGAAGTATGAACTTCAACTCCTGGAACATCTCATATGGTCCATGACGTTCAAAACGTCCTTGAAATCCTGATTCTAAGTCGTTAAGCATGGTGCACTAAACTATCAAGTAGTCATCATATTGAGCTAGCCAAACGTTCATAACGTCTGCATCTACTCCTGCAATAGGTTTGTCACCTAGCGGTGCATCAAGGACATAATTCTTCTGTGCAGCAATGAGGATAAACCTCAGATCACGGATCCAATCCGCATCATTGCTACTAACATCTTTCAACACAGTTTTCTCTAGGAACATATCAAAATAAACATATGAAAGCAACAACGCGAGCTATTGATCTACAACATAATTTGCAAAATACTACCAGGACTAAGTTCATGATAAATTTAAGTTCAATTAATCATATTACTTAAGAACTCCCACTTAGATAGACATCCCTCTAATCCTCTAAGTGATTACGTGATCCATATCAACTACACCATGTCCGATCATCACGTGAGATGGAGTAGTTTCAACGGTGAACATCAATATGTTGATCATATCTACTATATGATTCACGCTCGACCTTTCGGTCTCCGTGTTCCGAGGCCATATCTGCATATGCTAGGCTCGTCAAGTTTAACCTGAGTATTCTGCGTGTGCAAAAACTGGCTTGCACCCGTTGTAGATGGACGTAGAGCTTATCACACCCGATCATCACGTGGTGTTGGCACGACGAACTTTGGCAACGGTGCATACTCAGGGAGACACTTTATCTTGATAATTTAGTGAGAGATCATCTTATAATGCTACCGTCAATCAAAGCAGATAAGATGCATAAAAGATAAACATCACATGCAATCAATATAAGTGATATGATATGGCCATCATCAATTCTTGTGCTTGTGATCTCATCTCCGAAGCACCGTCATGATCACCATCGTCACCGCGCGACACCTTGATCTCCATCGTAGCATCGTTGTCGTTCGCCAATCTTATTGCTTCACGACTATCGCTACCGCTTAGTGATAAAGTAAAGCAATTTACAGGGCGATTGCATTGCATACAATAAAGGGACAACCATTATGGGCTCCTGCCAGTTGCCGATAACTTCAACAAAACATGATCATCTCATACAACAACTTATATCTCATCACGTCTTGACCATATCACATCACAACATGCCCTGCAAAAACAAGTTAGATGTCCTCTACTTTGTTGTTGCAAATTTTACGTGGCTGCTATGGGCTTAGCAAGAACCGTTCTTATCTACGCATCAAAACCACAACGATAGTTTGTCAAGTTGGTGCTGTTTTAACCTTCGCAAGGACCGGGCGTAGCCACACTCGGTTCAACTAAAGTTAGAGAAACAGACACCCGCTAGTCACCTGTGTGCAAAGCACGGCGGTAAAACCAGTCTCGCGTAAGCGTACGCGTAATGTCGGTCCGGGCCGCTTCATCCAACAATACCGCTGAACCAAAGTATGACATGCTGGTAAGCAGTATGACTTGTACCGCCCACAACTCACTTGTGTTCTACTCGTGCATATAACATCAACGCATAAAACTTGGCTCTGATACCACTGTTGGGGAACGTAGTAATTTCAAAAATTTCCTACGCACACGCAAGATCATGGTGATGGCATAGCAACGAGAGGGGAGAGTATTGTCCATGTACCCTCGTAGACCGTAAGCGGAAGCGTTAGAACAACATGGTTGATGTAGTCGTACGTCTTCACGGCCCGACCGATCAAGCACCGAAACTACGGCACCTCCAAGTTCTAGCACACGTTCAGGTCGATGACGTCCCTCAAACTCTGATCCAGCAGGGTGTCGGGGACGAGTTCTGTCAGCACGACGGCGTGATGACGATGATGATGTTCTACTGATGCAGGGCTTCGCCTAAGCACCGCTACGATATTATCAAGGTGGATTATGGTGGAGGGGGGCACCGCACACGGCTAAGAGATCCAAGGGATCAATTGTTGTTGTGCCTAGAGGTGCCCCCCTGCCCCCGTATATAAAGGAGCAAGGGGGGAGGGGGCGGCCGGCCTAGTAGGGGCGCGCCAAGGGGAGTCCTACTCCCACCGGGAGTAGGACTCCCTCCTTCCTTGTTGGAGTAGGAGAAGGGGGAAAGAGGGGGAGAGGAGGAAGGAAAAGGGGGGCGCACCCCTTGTCCAATTCGGACTAGAGGGGGGCTGTGCACCTCCTTCCTTTCGTCCTCTCTCCTCTATTCCCGTATGGCCCAATAAGGCCCATATACTCCCCGGCGAATTCCCGTAACTCTCCGGTACTCCGAAAAATACCCGAATCACTCGAAACCTTTCCGAACTCTGAATATAGTCGTTCAATATATCGATCTTTACGTCTCGACCATTTCGAGACTCCTCGTCATGTCCCCGATCTCATCCGGGACTCCTAACTCCTTCGGTACATCAAAACTCATAAACTCATAATATAACTGTCATTGAAACCTTAAGCGTGCGGACCCTACGGGTTCGAGAACAATGTAGACATGACCTAGAACTATTCTCGGTCAATAACCAATAGCGGAACCTGGATGCTCATATTGGCTCCCACATATTCTACGAAGATCTTTATCGGTCAAACCGCATAACAACATACGTTGTTCCCTTTGTCATCGGTATGTTACTTGCCCGAGATTCGATCGTCGGTATCCAATACCTAGTTCAATCTCGTTACCGGCAAGTCTTTTTACTCGTTACGTAATACATGATCCTGCAACTAACTCATTAGTCACATTGCTTGCAAGGCTTATAGTGATGTGCATTACCGAGAGGGCCCAGAGATACCTCTCCGACAATCGGAGTGACAAAACCTAATCTCGAAATACGCCAACCCAACATGTACCTTTGGAGACACCTGTAGTACTCCTTTATAATCACCCAGTTACGTTGTGACGTTTGGTAGCACCCAAAGTGTTCCTCTGGTAAACGGGAGTTGCATAATCTCATAGTTACAGGAACATGTATAAGTCATGAAGAAAGCAATAGCAACATACTAAACGATCAAGTGCTAGGCTAATGGAATGGGTCATTTCAATCACATCATTCTCCTAATGATGTGATCCCGTTAATCAAATGACAACACATGTCTATGGTTAGGAAACATAACCATCTTTGATTAATGAGCTAGTCAAGTAGAGGCATACTAGTGATGTTATGTTTGTCTATGTATTCACACATATATCATGTTTTCGGTTAATACAATTCTAGCATGAATAATAAACATTTATCATGAAATAAAGAAATAAATAATAACTTTATTGTTGCCTCTAGGGCATATTTCCTTCAATTCGGACTTCGGAAAGGTTCCGAGTGATTCGGGTATTTTTCGGAGTACCGGATAGTTACGGGAATTCGCCGGGAGAAGTATTGGGCCTTATTGGGCCATACGGGAAAGAGAGAGGGGCTGCCTAGGGCAGGCCGCGCCCCCCCCCAAGGCCTAGTCCGAATTGGACTGGGGGGAGGGGCTGCGGCCCCTCCTTCCTTCCCTTCTCTCTTCCCTTTCCTTCTCTCCTACTCCTACTACATGGAAGGGCTCCTAGTTCTACTAGGAAAGGGGGAATCCTACTCCCGGTGGGAGTAGGACTCCCCTAGGGCGCGCCATAGAGAGAGCCGGCCCTCCCCCTCCTCCACTCCTTTATATACGGGGGCAGGGGGCACCCCATAGACACACAAGTTGATCATCGTGATAGTTCCTTCGCCATGTGCGGTGCCCCCCTCCACCATATTCCACCTCGGTCATATCGTAGCGGTGCTTAGGTGAAGCCCTGCGTCGGTAGAACATCATCATCGTCACCACGCCGTCATGCTGACGGAACTCATCCCCGACACCCTGCTGGATCGGAGTCCAGGGATCGTCATCGAGCTGAACGTGTGCTGAACTCGGAGGTGCCGTACGTTCGGTACTTGGATCAGTCGGATCATGAAGACATACGACTACATCAACCGCGTTGTTCTAACGCTTCCGCTTACGGTCTATGAGGGTACGTGGACAACACTCTCCCCTCTCGTTGCTATGCATCACCATGATCTTGCGTGTGCATAGGAAAATATTTGAAATTACTACATTCCCCAACACATAACACGCCTAAAAATTTACAGCCACTAAACTATAGAAAAATACCGAAAAATTTAAACGGAAGAGACGGCAACGGGATGAACAACACCAGCTTTCATTTGAAGAATGCGATTCAAAAAATGACAATCATACCCGAAATACAATGAATTCAACCCTATAGCAACAGTAATTACAATATTCAAACACGCATGGACGACCAAAAACAAAAAAATCGACAAGAACAGAGGAGCGGACGAAGCTCACCCGCCGCAACAATCAAAATAACAAAGAATTGAAAACTAACTCCTAAAAATTAACAAATTATAGAGTGAACGGACAGATTAAAACGAACACAACTAAAGAATTCCTACTAAAAAATAACATCCGACCACAAAAAAACGCATCTGACGCGAACACGAACAAAACAGAGAAAAGCTCGTCGGCCAAATCCCTCGATTTGCAAGCACTTTACTAGATTTTCCTATAAAATACAAAGAATAAAGCTAAAATGACATGCAGACACAAACTGAATCATGCCGCAACACCTGATTCCACTCAGAAAACGCGGGCGGAACACCAGAAAATGAAGCAGTTCTCCCGTAAAAGCACTGCAGTGCCCGGAGTCAAGAAGATGCAGTGCACTTGCGTCCAACGTGCAGTGCGGAAGCGGTGTGCAGAATAGTTATTCTGCTAATATTAGCATAATAGACCGTCTATATATATATATATATAAATTTTATTTCATCCAAAAACAATTCATATGAAATAATTTATACCCACAAATAAACATAATGGTGAAAATAAAAATACATCATACTTGAGCGGTGCACAATCTAGGCACAATGGGGAGCGGAGGTCGCTGATAAAACGGCGACTCACGATTAGGATCGCAATCCTCGTGAAGAAGCGAACTCGCGATTAGATCTGACCATCTCGGAAGGGAATGGCATGTTCAATGGAGAGGTGCTTCTTTGGACGCTTAGTAAATAAAAGTAATTATTTAAGGAACTCGCGCCCATGCATGAGTCCCTTCCTCCAACGCAGGAGCATTTGTTGGGGTGCTAACAAAATTAATTTTCTACCAAAACAATATCTCGAGCGCTGGTTAAAAGGCTACTACATGAAAAAAAAGAGGACGCGCCCGGTGCCTGGCTTGGCATCGGTGCCAGCCAAAAACCACGGATCGAACGGGATTTGATAGAAACGGCAAGGAATTAGACCCTGGCGCCTGGGCTAAGCACCCTCATTGTAGGCATCCGAATAGGCGTGCGTTCAAAGCGACAACTACCAGCTACTACATCGGACGAGGAGTCGAGGAACAAGCTGCTATGTGCCTTAGGCTAGACACAACCCACGTCTCCATGTTCATCCCATGTTCTAGTGCGTAGTGCCTAGCTGGCTAATGTATACGTACCATGGATGGGGGCCCCTGCATCCTGGGGGCCTGGGGCGGCCGCCCCCTCTGCCCCCCTCAGGGCCGGCCCTGCCTGAGTATGAAGAGGAGCAGGTCCTACGCAAGTGTCACTCCGAGGCTTATGGAGGACACCATACTGGAGATAGAACTGCACATAAGGTATTGCAATCTGGTTTTTATTGGCATACTCTCTTCAAGGATGCCCGTAAGTTTGTCTTGTCTTGCGATGAATGTCAAAGAATTGGTAATATTTGTAGACGTCAAGAAATGCCTATGAATTATTCACTTGTTATTGAACCATTTGATGTTTGGGGCTTCGACTATATGGGACCGTTTCCTTCCTGTAATGGGTATACACATATTTTAGTTGCTGTTGATTACGTTACTAAGTGGGTAGAAGCTATTCCAACTAGTAGTGATGATCATAACACCTCTATTAAGATGCTTAAAGAAGTTATTTTTCCGAGGTTTGGAGTTCGTAGATACCTAATGACTAATGGTGGTTCACATTTTATTCATGGTGCTTTTCATAAAATGCTTGCAAAGTATGATGTTAATCATAGAATTGCATCTCCATATCACCCACAGTCTAGTGGCCAAGTAGAACTGAGTAACAGAGAGCTTAAATTGATTTTGCAAAAGACTGTTAATAGATCTAGAAAGAATTGGTCCAAGAAACTTGATGATGCATTATGGGCTTATAGAACTGCATATAAAAATCCTATGGGTATGTCTCCATATAAAATGGTTTATGGAAAAGGATGTCACTTACCTCTCGAACTAGCACATAAGGCATATTGGGCCATTAAAGAGCTCAACTATGATTTCAAACTTGCCAGTGAGAAGTGTCTATTTGACATTAGCTCACTTGATGAGTGGAGAACCCAGGCCTATGAGAATGCCAAACTGTTTAAAGAAAAAGTTAAAAGATGGAATGACAAAAGGATACAAAAGCGTGAGTTTAATGTAGGTGATTATGTGTTGCTTTTCAACTCTCGTTTAAGATTTTTTGCAGGAAAACTCCTCTCTAAATGGGAAGGTCCTTACGTTATTGAGGAGGTCTATCATTCCGGTGCCATAAAAATCAACAACTTTGAAGGCACAAATCCGAAGGTGGTGAACGGTCAAAGGATCAAACATTATATCTCAGGTAATCCCATAAATGTTGAAACTAATGTTATTGAAGCCATGGCCCCGGAGGAATACATAAGGGACACTTTCCAGGACGTTCCAGACTCGAAAAAGGAATAGGTATATGGTACGGTAAGTAAACCGACTCCAAAACTGTTCTAATGGCAATTTCTCTCTGTTTTGGAATATTTAAGAAAATAGGAAAATAAGAAGTAGTCTGGGAAGGACACGAGGCGACACCTCGTTTGCTCTCGGGACTCCGTTTTCTTGCATGATACTTCTTTTTGTCGGTAAAAATTCATTATATAATCTCTCGAAGGTTTTAACCACCGTACCACGATGAAATCCTCTGTTTTTGTTTTGAGTTGTTTCTGCCGCAGATTAGAGCAATATGTCGTCCCAGGATTCGGAGGGAGAAAGCTATGTGGCTGATTACCTTGCAGACCCTAAGGTCTACGGGGACTTGGAGCATTATGGTTGGACCAGTGAGGAAGAAGAAGACTACGAGCCTAAGGGAAAGGAAGAGACGAGCTCAGATGAAGATGAAATCCCATTACCTCAACCTAGGGACATGCATGTAGAGTTTAAAAAGTCGAGCCTCCCTGATAGAGCAAAGAAACCTAAGATCGAGTTTATCCCTTTGTCGGCATCCTGGACTTGGGGGTATCCAGTCCTGCCTACCTGTGGCCCACTGAGGGAGTCCTGGACTAGGGGGTGTCCGGATAGCCGGACTATCATCATCGGCCGGACTCCAAGACTATGAAGATACAAGATTGAAGACTTCGTCCCGTGTCCGGATAGGACTTTCCTTGGCGTGGAAGGCAAGCTTGGCAATACGGATATGTAGATCTCCTACCATTGTAACCGACTTTGTGTAACCCTAACCCGCTCCGGTGTCTATATAAACCGGAGGGTTTTAGTCCGTAGGACAACAATCACAACAACAATCATACCATAGGCTAGCTTCTAGGGTTTAGCCTCCTTGATCTCGTGGTAGATCCACTCTTGTACTACCCATATCATCAATATTAATCAAGCAGGAGTAGGGTTTTACCTCCATCGAGAGGGCCCGAACCTGGGTAAAAACATCGTGTCCCTTGTCTCCTGTTACCATCCGCCTAGACGCACAGTTCGGGACCCCCTACCCGAGATCCGCCGGTTTTGACACCGACATTGGTGCTTTCATTGAGAGTTCCTCTGTGTCGTCACCGATAGGCTTGATGGCTCCTTCGATCATCAACAACGACGCAGTCCAGGGTGAGACTTTTCTCCCCGGACAGATCTTCGTGTTCGGCGGCTTTGCACTGCGGGCCAATTCGCTTGGCCATCTGGAGCAGATCGAAAGCTACGCCCCTGGCCATCAGGTCAGATTTGGAAGCTTAAACTTCACGGCTGACATTCGCGGAGACTTTATCTTCAATGGATTCGGGCCACAGCCGAGCGCGCCGCACTATCTCGATGGGAATCATTTAGCTCTGTTGCCGGACAGTGCCCTGGAAGCCGCACATGAGTCCGCTTTGATCCTTAATTCGGAGCCGACCACGCAGATCGAGGATGGGTGGCTAGACACCGCCTCGGGGGCTGCAACCTCTACGGTGATGGAGCCGAATACTGACCTTGTCCCTTGTGACGCCCATGACTCCGAGGTGCCGGACTCCTCGCCGGACTCCGAACCTCCTGCGCCCCCTCCAATCGAATCCGATTGGGTGCCGGTCATGGAGTTCACCGCCGCGGACATCTTTCAACACTCACCTTTTGGCGACATCCTGAATTCGCTAAAGTATCTCTCGCTATCAGGAGAGCCCTGGCTGAATTGCGGCCAGGATGGTTCGGATGCGGACGACGAAGAAATTCAAAGCCCATCCACCACCCACTTTGTAGCCACTGTCGACGATCTAACCGACATGCTAGACTACGACTCCGAAGACATCGACAGTATGGACGACGATGCCGGAGACAACCAAGAACCAGCGCCTACGGGGCACTGGAAGACCACCTTGTCATACGACATATACATGGTGGACATCCCAAAGGATGGGAATGGCGAAGAGGCAGCGGAGGCAGATTCCTAGAAGAAACAGCCCAAGCGCCGGCGTCAGCGGCGCCACTCTAAACCCCGCCCCAGCAAGAATGGAGATTCCGGCACCGGGGATAATAACACCCCAGAGAGTGCCGAAGACAACCCCCTCCAGCAAGATTCAGCACAGGAGGACGGAGAAGCCAGCCCTCATGAGAGAGCGGCAGACGAAGAGGTCGAGGATGATAAGTACATGCCTCCCTTCGGAGACGAGGCAAGCCTCGACGATAACGAATTCGTCGTGCACGAGGATCCCATCAAACAAGAGCGTTTCAAACGCAGGCTTATGCCCACGGCGAACAGCCTAAAGAAAAAGCAGCAACAACTTAGAGCTGATCAAGACCTGCTAGCCGACAGATGGACTGAAGTCCTTGCGGCCGAAGAGCATGAACTCGAATGCCCCTCCAAAAGTTACCCCAAACGCAAGTTGCTCCCCGACTAGAGGAGGAGGCATATAAACCTGCATCACCAGAGCACAATACGGCTGACCGACCACCTCGTGGCTGCGACAGAGAGGCCTTTAGGCCCTCCATCAGAACCGTACCCCGGCATCGCTCGAAAAGCACAAGGCCACAGGGGAACGCTCCGGACTTGCGAGATATATTGGAGGATAAGGCAAGACAATCAAGATCGATCTACGGATCGCGTGGGCGCCCCACGGCACGCGACAACAACCGTCGCGCCGGACACAGTAAGTCCGGCCAGGCCGAACACAGTAAACAAAGCTCGTTTGAGCTACGTCGTGATATAGCACAATACAGAGGCGCCGCACACCCACTATGCTTCACAGATGAAGTAATGGAGCATCAAATCCCCGAAGGGTTTAAACCCGTGAACATTGAATGCTATGATGGCACAACAGACCCCGTGGTTTGGATCGAAGACTATCTCCTTCATATCCACATGGCCTGCGGTGACGATCTTCACGCCATCAAATATTTCCCACTCAAGCTTAAATGACCAGCTCGGCATTGGCTTAACAGCTTGCGAGCAGAATCAATTGGGTCTTGGGAAGACCTGGAAGCCGCATTCCTTGACAACTTCCAGGGCACATATGTGCGACCACCAGACACCGATGACCTAAGCCACATAATCCAGCAGCCAGACGAATCGGCCAGACAGTTCTGGACACGGTTCTTAACAAAGAAAAATCAAATCGTCGACTGTCCGGATGCAGAGGCCCTCGCAGCCTTCAAACATAACATCCGCGACGAGTGGCTGGCCCGGCACCTAGGACAGGAAAAGCCGAAATCCATGGCAGCCCTCACATCACTCATGACCCGCTTCTGCGCGGGAGAGGACAGCTGGCTAGCCCGCAGTAACAACCTCAGCAAAAATTCTGGCAGTCCGGATACCAAGGACCGCAATGGCAGGTCGCGTCGAAACAAAAACAAACGCCGCGTTAACGGCGATAACACTGAGGATACGGCAGTCAATGCCGGATTCAGAGGCTCTAAACCCGGTCAGCGGAAAAAGCCATTCAAAAGAACTACTCCGGGCCCGTCCAATTTGGACCGAATACTCGACCGCTCTTGCCAGATACATGGCACCCCCGAAAAGCCAGCTAATCACACCAACAGGGATTGTTGGGTATTTAAGCAGGCAGGCAAGTTAATTGCCGAAAACAATGACAAGGGGCTGCATAGCGATGACGAGGAAGAGACCCGGCCGCCGAACAATAGAGGACAGAAAGGTTTCCCCCCACAAGTGCGGACGGTGAACATGATATACGCAACTCACATACCCAAGAGGGAGCGGAAGCGTGCACTCAGGGACGTATACGCAATGGAGCCAGTCGCCCCAAAGTTCAACCCATGGTCCTCCTGCCCGATCACTTTTGATCGAAGGGACCACCCCACCAGTATCCGCCATGGCGGATTCGCCGCATTGGTTTTAGACCCAATCGTCGATGGATTTCACCTCACTAGAGTCCTGATGGACGGCGGCAGCAGCCTGAACCTGCTTTATCAGGATACAGTGCGCAAGATGGGCATAGACCCCTCAAGGATTAAACCCACAAAGACGACCTTCAAAGGCATCATACCAGGTGTAGAGGCCAATTGTACAGGCTCGGTTACACTGGAAGTGGTCTTCGGATCCCCGGATAACTTCCGAAGCGAGGAGTTAATCTTCGATATAGTCCCGTTCCGCAGCGGCTATCATGCTCTGCTCGGACGAACCGCGTTTGCAAAGTTCAACGCGGTGCCGCACTACGCATACCTCAAGCTCAAGATGCCAGGCCCTCGAGGAGTCATCACGGTCAACGGAAACACTGAACGCTCCCTCCGAACGGAGGAACACACAGCGGCTCTCGCAGCAGAAGTACAGAGCAGCCTCTTAAGGCAATTTTCGATTCCGACCATTAAGCGACCGGACACGGCCAAACGCGCGAGGAGTAACCTACAACAAGACCACCTGGCACGTTTCGAGCACGCGTAGCAATGCGGCCCCAACCCCAGCCCTTGCATAATTGCAAGATTAGTCCTCCGCGTACATCATTACGCTCTAGAGATACCATGGGCATAGGGGGAGGGGCACGACCACGACAAGCCCAGAGTGCGGCTCAACCACACCAGGGGCTCCCAAGTGTGTCGCTCTTTTTCTTTTTTCTTTTTTTCTTACCCATAGGACTCCGTTCACCAGAGGCCCTGTCCGGCAGTAGACCTGCCGAACTCACGATGCAACAGCCAGGGAAGGAGAAAGGCTACGACGAACACTCAGGTGGTCTCCATTACGAGCATTAAATCTGTTTAATACACCATGCCGCAGCCTACCCCTGGAGGGGGACATGTTTAATAGTCCAATCCCTTGCTTACCGCACCATTTGTATCGTTCTGCATTCATGGCAGTATTTCTGGAATAAACAATGCATCGCTTTTTGCTTATAATTGCATTTCTTTCTTATATATGTTCATTTATGACATGTTACATCCGTACACTTCGGTACGGCTAAATACACCAGGGGCTTAAGTTCCCCACATTATGGTGTGATAAGTCCGAACACTTTCACAAGTGCGGCACCCCGAACTTATAGCATTATATGCATCGGCTCCGAATCATGTCTTGGGTCAATAGTTGGGTTTGCCCGGCTCCCATGTTTTGGTACCTTACGTTCCGTTGTATCGGCTAAGGTAGCACTGGGAGAACCACTGCGATTGCGCCCCGGTTGAGCTGGGCGAGCGCCTCAGTGGAGAAAGCTAAAACTGACCGTCATGATAAGGTGAGAGCTGGTCACTGTTCGAGAGGTTTTTTCGAGTCCCTAAAGACTTATGCCGCTTAGAGCGAGGAACCGGCTTCGTCCGGCCCAGGCGTGGATAGCGCCCCGAACTCGGTCTTTCGAACACTAGGGGCTTCGCCGAAATTTAAAATTATAGAATTCTATGGCTAAGTGAGAGTGTTCAAGCATTATAAGTCTGGTTGCCTCGTTCGTTGTGTTGAGCGCCTCCCTAGATGGACCCAAACATGGGAACAAGAGCGCTCAAGTTTATCCCGAACACCCCAGCACTAGTGGCATGGGGGCTGAAGCCGACGACTTGCCATCTCTCAGATTTGATAAACGGCCGCACAGAAGATAATATTTTAAATTAACAAGCCTTGCTTAGCGCATATGAACAAAGTTTTTAGCGCACAGGATAACAAAATGCGAGTCTACTAAAATATTACATCTTTGGAGCACTCACCCGCAATCATGCGGGCACCCTTCAGGACACTCTTATAATACATTTCGAGCGTGCGATACTCCTTGCCCACCGGCGGTGCGTCCATCAGCAGCTTCTCAGCATCCATCCTGCCCCAGTGCACTTTTGCACGGGCAAGGTCCCTACGGGCACCTTCAATGCAGGCGGAGTGCTGGACGACCTCAACCCAGGGACACGCGCCCACCAGCCGCGCACCAGGCCGAAGTAGCTCCCAGGCATGGCCTCCTTGGGCCACTGCCGAACTATGAGGCCCTTCATGGCCTGTTCGGCTACCTTGTGGAGCTCGACCAGCTGCTTCAGCTGGTTGCTAAGGGGCACCGGATGTCCGGCCTCAGCATACTGAGACCAGAAGACCTTCTCCGTCGAGCTCCCCTCCTCGGCCCGGTAGAAAGCGGCAGCATCTGACACGCTGCGGGGCAGATCCGCGAACGCTCATGGAGAGATCCGAATTCGGGTAAGTAATAGGTAATTCACATTCACATGCTTGCTTTGCATGAAAAATGCCTAACCCGCTGCTATTTTCTTCAAATCCTCGATCTCCTGGAGGGCCTTGTGGGCTTCGGCCTTAGCGGCTTTGGCGCTCTCAAGAGCCGATGCAAGCTCGGACTCTCGAGTCTTTGAGTCGCGCTCCAAACTCTCATGTTTTTCCATGAGAGCCTGGAGCTCTTGCTGCACCTCCGCCACCCGTGCCTCCTGCTTCTCCCGCTCGGCTCGCTCTGCTGCCGCATTGCGTTCGGCCACAGACACCGCCTCCTTCAGGGTCGCCACCTCATTCGTGGCCCCTGTAGTACCCATGTTATCCTTGTTATTCCTCTTGCAACCAAATCCTTTTCTGTAAGGTACAAATTTAATACCGTGTTACTCACCTTCCTTGTCCTTGAGCTGCTTCTTGGCATGGCCGAGCTCGCTCTCGGACCGCTCGAGGCTCTGCTTCAAAGCATCGACCTCCGCAGTCAGTGCGGCAGAGGTCAGCAGCGCAGTCTACAATCCCATATTGACATATTTTTTAGAACTCCTGCGTATATCTTTTTAGATCCTCAGTCCGGCTTTTCTATCCGAACACCGAACCGAGCATCAGGGGCTACTATCTATGCGGTATTATATTACATATCTTCAAATTCTCACCTCAAAGCCTGTTAGAAGGCTGCTGCAGGCTTCGGTCAACCCGCCCTTGGCGAGCTGAACCTTCTGAATCACCGCACTCATGATAGTTCGGTGTTCTTCTTCGATGGAAGCACCGTTGAGCGCCTCCAGCAAGTTAACCGGTGCCTCTGGTTGGACAGAGGCCGCCGGTGTCACAGTCTTGCCCTTCTTACGAAGGGGCCGCTCGCCGGACTCCGGAACCACTGCAGGTTCTAGTGCGGAGTCCGGTGCATAGTCTGGGAGGTTGCCTTGCGGCACCTCTGGGGGCTCCTCCTCCTCCTGGCGGGTCCCTTCTCGGGATCCCACCTCGGAGTCGTCAGCGTCACGGGGAGTTGAGGCAGTCGGAAGGGAATCCATATCCGACGTGTCTAAGGGCCCGCTGGACAAAGCGGGAAGATCGTCCTTGGCCGGACTACAGGTTGTGTGCGGCATTAGAAAGACACCGTGTGGCAAAATGAAAAATTATAAACTATCTGGGAGCCCGAATACTTACGATCTTGCCAGGGGCTTGGCCCTTGGAGGCCACTCCTCGTCACCGTCGCCAACGTTGGTGGAACAGTCCGGGGGAAGAGTCCTTCCCTTCTTGGACCCTTCGGCCTCCCTCGCTGGGGAGGCCTTCCTCTTCTTCTCTCCCCCCGCTGGGGGAGAGGCTTCTTTCTTCTCCTCCTCCTCATCCTCAGGAGAGGAGTCCGCCTCGGAGTCATCGGACAATGAGTCTGATACCACCTGACACCTGGAACTCATTCGGGTTCCCGTGGCCTTCTTCTTGGCATTCTTCTCCGGCACCACATAAAGTGCCGGGACCAGCAGCCCCGTCAAACGGGTGTCCGCTGGGTCTTCTGGAAGGGGAGCCGGACAGTTAACCTGTCCGGACGTCTTCTGCCAGTCCTGTTAAAGGCATGGGGAGTTTAGATCCCACATAGAGTCAAACTATGAAAGAAATGAGTGTCCCATAAAGGATAACATAGCTTACCTCGCCGGCCGGGCGCTGCGTGCCGAACCCGCGATCTTCGGTTGCGGATGCGGGGGCTTCTCCGCCCTTGAACAGCACCCTCCAGGCGGCTTCATACGTCATGTCGAAGAGCCCGCTCAAGGTCCGGTGCTGTGCCGGATCAAACTCCCACAAATTGAAGGCCCGTTGCTAGCAGGGGAGAATCCGCCTGACGAGCATGACCTGGATCACATTGACAAGCTTAAGCTTCTTGTTGAGCAGGGTCTGGAGACAAGACTGGAGTCCGGTCAGCTCCTCCGAACTACCCCATAGCAAGCCCTTCTCTTTCCAGGAGGTGAGCTGCATGGGGATACCAGATCTGAATTTGGGGGCCGCTGCCCATTTAGGGTCACGCGGCTCGGTGATGTAGAACCACCCCGATTTCCACCCTTTGATGGATTCCACGAAGGCACCTCAAGCCAAGTGACGTTGGGCATTTTGCCCACCATGGCGCCTCTGCATTTTGCTTGGCTGCCCTTCACCACCTTCGGCTTGACATTGAAGGTCTTTAGCCACAAGCCGAAGTGGGGCTGGATGCAGAGGAAGGCCTCGCACACGACGATAAACGCCGAGATGTTGAGGATGAAGTTTGGCGCCAGATCATGGAAGTCCAGGCCGTAGTAGTACATGAGCCCCCGGACGAAGGGGTGAAGTGGGAAGCCCAATCCGCGGAGGAAGTGGGGAAGAAATACAACCCTCTCATGGGTGCTGGGGGTGGGGATGAGCTGCCCCTTGTCGGGCAGCCGGTGCGCGATGTCGCTGGACAGGTATCCGGCGCCGCGCAGCTTCTCGATGTGCCCCTCCGTAATGGAGGAGGCCATCCACTTGCCTCCCGCTCCGGACATGGCTGGAGAAGGTTGAGGTGAGATGTGCGGACTTGGGCGCTGGAGCTCGAGTGCGCGGAGATGGATAAGCAAAGGAGGAAGAAGGCATAGGTAAAAGAGGTGGATCCTTATCCCCTTATATATGGGCGGACGAAGACTATGCGTCCCCACCGGCCTGGTAAAACTCGCTTATCTCCCAAGCGCCACAATCAATGGCGCGGTTGGGTTACCCACGTCCGTATTGATGGGAATCCCGGAATAAGGGGAACACAATCTCTGCTTCGACCAGACGTGCCAAGGAAACCGCTTCGCCAAACGCGCCGAGGTGGTATAATAAAAACGATTCAAGTAAAGGCTTGGTAGTGGTGTGACATCACGCCACGAAATACGTCAGCAGATTGAACTTGTGTAAATATTATTCTCTCTACGGTGGTATGTGGAATTTATTTTACAGAGAGGGACACTATCCTGGTGTTCGCAATCTTCTATGAATTATTCGGAGGAGGAACCCGCCTTGCAATGCCGAAGACAATATGCGCGCCGGATTCGTCATCATTGAAGCCTGGTTCAGGGGCTACTGAGGGAGTCCTGGACTAGGGGGTGTCCAGATAGCCAGACTATCATCATCGGCCGGACTCCAAGACTATGAAGATACAAGATTGAAGAGTTTGTCCCGTGTCCGGATAGGACTTTCCTTGGCGTGGAAGGCAAGCTTGGCAATACGGATATGTAGATCTCCTACCATTGTAACCAACTCTGTGTAACCCTAACCCTCTCCGGTGTCTATATAAACCGGAGGGTTTTAGTCCGTAGGACAACAATCACAACAACAATCATACCATAGGCTAGCTTCTAGGGTTTAGCCTCCTTGATCTCGTGGTAGATCCACTCTTGTACTACCCATATCATCAATATTAATCAAGCAGGAGTAGGGTTTTACCTCCATCGAGAGGGCCCGAACCTGGGTAAAAACATCGTGTACCTTGTCTCCTGTTACCATCCGCCTAGACGCACAGTTCGGGACCCCCTACCCGAGATCCGCCGGTTTTGACACCGACACCCACCATGTGGCTTCATCGATGGCCTGGTATGGCCCAGCTCCATGGATGTACATGCATGACAAAAAACGCGACCTACTGTGACAAACACGTATCATCACGGAAGTGTATTTTTTTGTAGTGAGGGAGCGGCGCAGAAGGGCCGGAACCGGGCGAGGCGGCTTGGACTTGGTGGAAGCAGGCGCGGGAAGCAGAGGCGAGGTAAGCTGAGCAGAGGGGCGATGACTGGGAAACCCCGGCGCGGACGAGCCGAATCCGGAGGCTGGCGAGGACGGCCGGGGAACGAGGCAAAGCCCGGGCGCGGCCATGACGTCTCTGATGGCAGAGAAGTGCCCTGCTCGAGATAGAGAGAGATCGAGATGTGAGAGAGAAAAGAAGAAAAGCAGAGAGTAAGGGAAGGAGAGGAGCGGGACGAGGCCGATCCTGGTCGGGGTGGAGCTTGCTCCGGCGGCACGGGTGATGGAGGTCCAGGGAGATCAGGTGCTGGTTGGTTCAGACGCGGGTCATCTTGGTGGATTTGGATCGGGGAAAGGTGGAGGCTGCCGGTTGGGGTGGTGCTGAAAACGAAGGAGATATTGTGGCTGGACCGGGAGGGATCCCGAGGATGGAGGGAGGCTGTCGGCTGGCTCGGTTGGTCGGGGAGGATCCCGAGGAAGGTGGACACTGGGTGGCGGCGCGGGGAGGGGAATAGGGTTAGTCTAGGGTTTGATCTGGTTTAGCAAGTGGGTGGATTATATATAGGGAAATAGGATTGAGGTTGGACCCTCCGATCATAATCGGGCGGTCGAGAATAATTATCTTAGGGGGAGTCCAACAAAGAACTGAAGATATTTTAGGGATGTTAGGAGATGATTCGGACCCATCGGTCACGACCGAGCGGTTGCAAGGACAAGGGGCCTGACAATAAGACAACAGGGGCAACGAGAGAAGGGGCAACTGCGAACGGCTACGACTTTTTATGAAAACATGCAGATGAAATGCGGATGATGACATGAGATGAAATGCATGACATGAACAAAAAGCAAAACGAAAGACAAAAACCCAACCACGGAGGAAATCTCATATCGTATAGCCGGAAAAGGCAAGAGTTGGAGTTACAAATATGGAAAGTTACATCCGGGGCCGTTGCCAGGGAGAATCTTCAACATCAACCAAGTTCCTAATCACAAATCTCATCTCCTCGAAATTTACATATTTGCCATTTGCCTCTCGTTTTCCTCTCCCCCACTTCACAAAAATTTGCCGTTTTTATTCGCGCTCTTTTCGTTCGCCGTTTTCTCGTCAGATATGTTTTTGAGTCCAATCTTGTTGTGAAGTCATCATGACTCAAGAGAACACCAAGTTGTGTGATTTCTCAAATACCAACAACAATGATTTTATTAGCACTCCGATTGCTCCTCTCGCCACTAGTGCGGAGTCTTGTTATATTAATACCGCTTTGTTGAATCTTGTCATGAAAGATCAATTTGCCGGTACTCCTAATGAGGATGCCGCATCCCATCTTAACACAATCGTGGAATTATGCGATATGCAAAAGAAAAAAGATGTGGACAATGATGTTGTGAAGTTGAAACTATTTCTGTTTTCTTTGGAGATTGTGCAAAAATTTGATTTTCTTCTTTGCCTTGCAATTGTATCGATTCTTGGAACAAGTGCAAGGATGCTTTTATTACTAAGTATTTTCTGCCCGTTAAAATTATTTCCCTTAGAACCCAGATCATGAATTTCAAGCAACTTGAACATGAGCATGTTGCACAATCTTGGGAAAGGATGAAATTGATGCTAAGGAATTGCCCAACTCATGGGTTAAATCTTTGGATGATCATACAAAAAATTTATGCGGGATTGAATTTTGTTTCTCGTAATCTTTTAGATTCCTCCATGGGGGGGGTACTTTCATGGTCATTACTTTGGGTGAAGCTACTGAATTACTAGACAATATTATGGCAAATTACTCACAATGGCATACCGAAAGAGCTCCTACTAGTAAAAAAATTCAATTCGGTAGAAGAAATAAATTCTTTGACTGAAAAAGTTGATGCTCTTATGAAGTTGGTTGCTAATAAAAGTGCTCCTGTTGATTTTAATGATGTGCCTTTGTCTACTTTGATTGAGCAAAATAGTGATGCCATAGATGTGAATTTTGTCTCGTGAAACAATTTCAATAACAATGCTTATAGAGGTAATTTTAATCCTAGTCCTTTTCCTAGTAATTCCTCTAATAATTATGGTAATTCCTATGGCAATCCTACTTAGAACAATAATAGAAACACCTCTGATCTGGAGAACAATATTAAAGAATTGATCAATACTCAAAAAGCTTTCAATACTTCAATAGAAGAAAAGTTGAATAAAGTTAATGATTTGTCTAGAAGTATTGATATAATTTCTCATGATGTAGAAACTCTCAAGATGAAAATTTTTGTGCCTAAAGTTGAAGAATCAATTAAAGAGCGTTTTCTAGTGATTACTTTCATAAAAGTGATGAAGATCCTCAAATGATTGGTGTTTATTCTATTGATTCTTTGTTTTGTAAAATTAATATTGATGAAAAAGGGACTGGAGAAGAGTCAACTTTAGTTAGAAGGCGTCCGTATGATTCGTAGGGTGAAAATCTTGTTGAAAAATTTGATAAAAGGGGGTTTGAAGAGGCCAGGACTTTAACTAGTGATGTGCCCACTATTTTGGATTACAAAGACTTTAATTATGATAGTTGCTCTTTGGTTGATTGTATTTCTTTATTGCAATCCATGATAAATTTACCCCATGCTTATGAATAAAATAAAGCTTTTACTAAACATATTGTTGATGCCATGATGAAAGCTTTTGAAGAAAGTTGTAATTAGAAGTTTCAATTCCTAGAAATTTGCATGATGAGTGGGAACCTACTATCAAAGTCAAGATTAAAAATTATGATTGTTTTGCTTTATGTGACTTGGGTAATAGTGTTTCTACAATTCCGAAATCTTTATGTGATGTGCTCGGTCTTACCAACATTGAAGAATGCTCTTTAAATTCGCACTCGGCGGATTCTACTATTAAAAATCCTATGGGAATAATTAATGATGTTCTTATTCTTGCAAATAGGAATTATGTGCCCATAGATTTTATTGTTCTTGATATTGATTGCAATTCATCTTGTCCAATTATACTTGGTAGACCGTTTTTACGTACTATTGGTGTTGTGATTGATATGAAAGAAGGCAATATTAAATTTCAATTTCCACTAAGGAAGGGAATGGAACACTTCCCTAGAACAAGAATTAGGCCACCATATGAATCAATCATGAGGGCATCCTATGGATCTAGAACCAAAGATGACAATGCTTAGGTCCTACGTGTTATGCCTAGCTAGGGGCGTAAAACGATAGTGCTCGTTGGGAGGCAGCCCAACTTGTATCTTTTTGCCTTTTGGTTTTCTTGCTGTTTCCAATAAAATACCCAATTATACCTCTGTTTAGATGTGTTTTTTTGTTTAAATTAGTGTTTGTGCCAAGCAAGGCCTTTAGGTTGATTTGGGTGAAAGTTGATGTGATCTTGCAGAAAAACAGAAACTTATGCACTCACGAAAATAGTTTTCATAAATTACAGAAATGTGATTTTGAGTTGATTCGTTTTGTATAAGATTAATATACTAATTAATCAGGATTTTCTAATTTCTCAAGATTTTTGGAGTTACAGAAGTATTCTAAATATCCAGATTGCTACAGACTGTTCTGTTTTTGACAGATTCTGTTTTCTTTGTGTTGTGTGCTTGTTTTGATGATTCTATGGTTTTATTTGATGAGTTTTTTCCATAGAAAAGTAGGAATACAGTAGATATAATGAAAAAACAAAATATGAATAGGTTTTCAACAGTACTTATAGTAGTGGTTTGCTTTCTTATACTAATGGATCTCACAAAGGTTTTGTTGAGTTTTGTGTGATTGAAGTTTTCAAGTTTTGGGTGATCATACGATGGATCAAGGAATAAGGGTTAGAAAAAGGCTAAGCTTGGGGATGCCCAAGGCACCCCAAGATAATATTCAAGAAGTAGCAAGCAACTAAGCTTGGGGATGCCCCCGAGTGGCATCCCCGCTTTCTTCTAACAACCATCGGTATTTTACTTGAAGCTATATTTTTATTCGTCACATATTATGAGTTTTGCTTGGAATGTCTTGTATGATCTGAGTCTTTGCTTGTTTTGCTTTGTGTTTTAAGTGTTGAATCCTTGCTGAACACGCCTTTTTGAGAGAGCCAAAAATTATGCTATGCTTGCTCCTATGCTTCACTTAAATTTTTAGAGCCATGGATTTGCTCTAGTACTTCACTTATATCTTTTTGAGCATGGTGTGCTTTGTTATTTTTGAAGAAATACTCTCATGCTTCACTTAGATTTATTTGGGAGTTAGTAAAATTTTCAGAAATTCTCTCTTGCTTCACCCAGATTATTTTGAGAGAAAGAAAAATTATGCTCATGTTCTTCACTTATATTTGTTTGAGCTTATCAAAAGCAACATATGAAAATAGTCTCAAAGTGATAGATATCCAAGGAGGATATAATAAAAACTTTCATGAAGATCATTGGAAAAAATAAACTTGATTCTTAGTAATGGTTTTGAGATATGACGATATGATATGTGAGTCATGTTGATGAGTAATTGTGCTTTAGTAAGAATATTGATGTTAATGTTTGTGATTCCCTATGCAAGCAGGAAAGTCTATAGTTATGCAATGAAATTTATATCCTACTTATGGTGCATTATTCAGTGTTACTTATGCTTAATGCTTGGGTATGAGATTTTACACGAGAGTACAACAAAGGTATTAGGGATGCCCAGACTCGAAATGAAAAATGAATTTACTTTATGTTGTCAAATAATAAATTCCTTGGAAAGTGTTGGTATGGAGGGCACGCGTGGATACGGTTAGCCATGGAAAGTGAAAGTAAAGGTGGAAAAAGGAATAAACTTTATTTTCTGTTTGGGAACCGCCTATGATGTATCTAGCATGGAAAGTGTTGGGAGCTCTAAGTCGTTTTCGTTGGTGGGAAAAGTATGCCTCTCAAAAAAAATTATCTCTCAATTTAAGCTTTGAGCTCTGGCACCTCTACAAATCCCTACTTCCCTCTACGAAGGGCCTTTCTTTACTTATGCAATTTTTATTTCGAATTTGAGTCTCCATCTTCTCTTATAAAGCACCACCTAAGGTGCACTATGATCGTATTTGAGCATCGGGTGTAGCTAATATTCGAGTGTGTTTCATGAATGGACCAATGGTTGAGCATAATGGGCTAGGGATAACTTGCTTTAGTGTTGATAGTTTGAAAGACATGGCTGCTTGTTGATATGCTTGAGTATTAAAGTCTTCATGTGAAAACTACACTATTGCTTTGAACCATATAAAAGTCCAAATGTCCACGCTATAAAGAAAAGAATTGTGATGAACATGTTAGGTAGCATTCCACATCAAAAATTCTGTTTTTACCCTTTACCTACTCGAGGACGAGCAAGAACTAAGCTTGGGGATGCTGATACGTCTCCAACATATCTATAATTTTTTATTGTTCCATGTTGTTATATTATCAATCTTGGATGTTTTACAACCATTTTATATCAATTTTTGGTACTAACCTATTGACATAGTGCCCAGTGGTAGTTGTTGTTTTCTGCATGTTTTTACGTCGCAGGAAATCAATACCAAATAGAGTCCAAATGCAGTGAAACTTTTTGAGGATTTTTTAGGCCAGAAGATATCCCAGTGGGCCAGGAAAGCACCGGGTGCTCCGAGGGGAGCACAACCCACCAGGGCGCGCCTGGGGGCCCAGGCGCACCCCGGTGGCTTGTGCCCACCTCGGGTGCCCCCTGAACCGCCTCTTTGCTCTATAAATACCCAAATATTCCAGAAACCCTAGGGGAGTCGACGAAAATCAATTCCAGCCGCCGCAGAGTCCAGAAACACCAGATCCAATCTAGACACCATCACAGAAGGGTTCACCATTTCCATTGGTGCCTCTCCAATGATGCGTGCGTAGTTCTTTGTAGACCTACGGGTCCGTAGTTAGTAGCTAGATGGCTTCCTCTCTCTCTCTTGATTATCAATACAATGTTCTCTTGGATATCCATATGATGTAAGTCTTTTTGCGGTGTGTTTGTTGGGATCTGATGAACTTGAGTTTATGATCAGATATATGTTTTTATCCATGAAAGTTATTTGAGTCTTCTTTGATCTCTTATATGCGTGATTGATTATAGCTAGTGCTGACCATCTCCGGCTTAGCCCTGTCGGCCCACCCTGGCCCGGCCTTGAAATCCAGGGCCTAGGCCCGATGGGCCTGCCTGTGGGCCTACCTTGGGCCCGAATTTTGAGCCAACCAGCAGGGCCTGGACGGGCTTGGGCTTGGCATTTTAAGGAAGAGGCCCGACCCATGGACCTAAGACCTAAGGGCTTTTCAGAGCTTTTTACCATATGGGCCTGGCTTGGGCTTGAAAAGTAGGCCCATAGTAGGGCCTGGGAGGGCCTGGGCCTCATTTCTCTGCCGTGGGCTTTTTAAGGCTCGACCCAAGCCCGGCCCGTCCTGGCCCATGGCCAGGTATAATTATAGCCTCATATTTCTTCTCCGATATTTGGGTTTGTTTGGCCAACTTGATCTATTTATCTTGCAATGGGAAGAGGTGGTTTGTGATGGGTTCGATCTTACGGTGCTTGATCCCAGTGACAGAAAGGGAAACGACACGTATGTATCATTGCTATTAAGGATAAGAAGATGGGGTCTATTTCTACATAAATAGATCTTGTCTACATGATGTCATCGTTCTTATTGCATTACTCTGTTTCTCCATGAACTTAATACACTAGATGCATGCTGGATTGCGGTCGATGTGTGAAGTAATAGTAGTAGATGCATGCAGAAGTCGGTCTACTAATCTTGGACATGATGCGTATTTGAAGTTCTATCAATTGCCCAACAGTAATTATTTTCCCACCGTTTGCTATTTTTCTCGAGAGAAGCCACTAGTGAAACCTACAGCCCCCGGGTCTCTTTTCATCATATTTGCCTTTGCGATCCATTTTCCTTCGCATTTATTTTCAGATCTATTAAACCAAAAATACAAAAAAACCTTGCTGCAATTTATTTGTTCCGCGATCTATTTATCCTATCTACCACTTTTATCATGTTATTTGCCTATCTTGAGGCGTTGTACCTGAAAGGGATTGACAACCCCTTTAACACGTCGGGTTGCGAGTATTATTTATTTGTGTGCAGGTGATGTTTACATGGTGTGAGGAGATTCTCCTACTGGTTCGATAACCTTGGTCTCATCACTGGGGGAAATACCTACCGTCGCTATACTGCATCATCCCTTCCTCTTTGGGGAAATACCGACATAGTTCTAGCAGACATCACATACTCTTATAATTTAAGTAAATAGTGGGCAACAACTTTTCTTCTTTCTCATAGTGTCTAATAGGTATCTCAAAAGATTTAGGAAGACGAGAAGCATAGATACCTCCAAAGATAGTACTCTTCGTACGATTTAAACTCAGCCGCTTAGCAACCATAGCACCTAAGCTGAAAGTTTTATCACAAAGTAAAGCATGGCGCAAAATGGCAAGGTCGGGAGCACTAAGGCCCCCACTGACCCCGCAACCAATTAAACATCCACTAGAAAATATTGAGTAGTAGCGCAGGACAGGAAAATGTATACTAGTAGTTCTTGCCTCCGATACTTTCCTACTTTACCCTACGGTAATATCCTTAATAAAATCGTCCACATCACTAGGACGTGGTTCCTCGATGCTGCTCTCAAAAGTTATCTTGCAAAACTCACAAAAATCATAGAGCGACATCTCCTTATACTCATCGTATAAATAAAATTCTATTGAGGGTGGTGATCTCCTAGCATGAAAGTGAAAATTTTGAATGAAAGTATTAGTGAGTAGGAGATACTGTTCACACTGGTCGCGGAGGAAGTCAGCGATGCCTGCATTCTCACTGAAATAATAGAAATCCTCATAAATTCCGGCTACCTTCAAGAATGCATCACATGGCCATTCACACGGTCGGACCTCCGTGGTGCGAGGAAGGTTGTACTTCGGCTTTTCATTCTCTTCATTCTCCTTTTCCTTCAAACCCCGGCTTGAGGAGCCTCTCAACCATCTCCTGAACATTTTCTTCCTCTAAAAATTTCTGAAATTTTTAGTGACTCAAAATAAAAGTGAACTAAACTCAACAAGATTGATAGTAACTACTCCCACAAGTGCCTAGAAGCTAAATCATGCATCAAAACTACTTTGGACCATATAATTTTGACATGCAAGCTCAAGAAGAGGGTCAACACAACAACAAAAATTTGGAATAAATAAAGCACTAGAACAAAAACTAATTGGACCATTAGAGGAGTCACATACTGAAGAACAATCCCCCAAAGCAATTTTATGAATGGAACTTTGAGCAAGGAGATCAAAAATGGTAGCAAAATGAGCAAGAACACGAGTTTGAGCTACATGATGATTTTTTTCTGGAGGAAGATGAAGTGGATGGGTGCTGGAAAAAGTCTAGGGGACCCACATGGGGCCCACAAGGCAGGGCGCGCCCAGGGGGGTAGGGCGCGCCCTCCACCCTTGTGGCTAGCTGGTGTGCCCCCCTGGTGTGTTCTAAGTGCCAGAAATTCTCAAATATTCTACGAAAAATCACACTAAATTTTCAGGGCATTTGGAGAACTTTTATTTTCAGGGTGTTTCTTATTGCAAGGATAATTCAGAAAACAGAAAGAAAATACTGTTTTTGCTTTAATTAATCTAAATAACAGAAAGTAAAAGGAGGGTACAAAAAGTTGTGCTTTCCAAATTTATCCATCTCATTCTCATCAAAAGGAATCCATTAACAAGGTTGATCAAGTCTTATTAACAAACTTCTTCCGAATGACATGAAACCAGAGAATTTTCGAATAACACTAGGTTATTTCAACGGGGATATGCATGTCCCCAACAATAAGAATATCATATTTCTTTTTGACAGTAGGAACAGGGAATTCAAAACCTCCAATAGTAAGAGTTGAAAATTTTCCAATAGAATTGATACTATGAACTTGAGGTTGTTTCTTCGGAAAATGTACCATATGCTCATTACCATTAACATGAAAAGTGACATTGCTTTTCTTTCAATCAATAACAGCCCCTGCAGTACAGAAAGGGTCTACCAAGGATGATCGACATATTGTTGTCCTCGGGAATATCGAGAATAACAAAGTCCGTTAAATAGTAACATTTGCAACCACAACAGGTACATCCTCACAAATACCAATGGGTATAGCAGTTGATTTATTAGCCATTTGCAAAGAGATTTCAGTAGGTGTCAACTTATTCAAATCAAGTCTACGATATAAAGAGAAAGGCATAACACTAACACCGGCTCCAAGACCACATAAAGCACTTTTAACATAGTTTCTTTTAATGGAGCATGGTATAGTTGGTACTCCTGGATCTCCAGGTTTTTTTGGTTTTCCACCCTTAAAAGTATAATTAGCAAGCATGGTGGAAATTTCAGCTTCTGTTATCTTTCTTTTATTAGTGACAGTATCTTTCATATACTTAGCATAAGGATGCATTTTAAGCATATCAGTTAAACGCATACGCAAAAAGATAGGTCTGATCATTTCAGCAAAGTGCTCAAAATCGTCATCATCCTTTTTCTTGGGTGGCTTAGGAGGACAAGGCATGGGTTTCTAAACCCATGGTTCTCTTTCTTTACCGTGCTTCCTAGCAACGAAGTCTCTCTTATCATAACGTTGATTCTTTGATTGTGGCTTATCAAGATCAAAAGTAGGTTCAATCTCTACATCATTATCATTACTAGGTTGAGCATCAACATGAAGATCATCATTAACATTATCACTAGGCTCATGTTCATCACCATATTGTGTTTCAGGCTTTCAGCATCAGAAATAGAAATATCATTGGGATTCTCAGGTGTGTCAATAACAGGTTCACTAGAAGCATGCAAAGTCCTATCAGTATTCTTTTTCTTTTTATTAGAAGGACTAGGTGCATCAGTATTAATTCTCTGAGAATATTTCTCAGCTCTCTTAGGATGGCCCTTGGGATACAAAGGTTCTTGGGTCATTTTACCACCTCTAGTCATAACTCTAACAACATTATCATTGTTCTTATTATTTAACTCATTGAGCAAATTATCTTGTGCCTTAAGTACTTGTTCTACTTGAGTTGTAACCGTGTAAGCATGTTTACTAATAATCTGAAGATCACTTTTAACTCTAGAAATATAATCACCTAAGTGGTCAAGCATGTAAGCGTTGTGTTTTAATTGTCTACCAACATAAGCATTAAAGTTTTCTTGTTTAACAAAAAAATTATCAAACTCATCCAAGTATTGACTAGCAGACTTATTATGAGGGATATCACTTCATCAAATCTATAGAGAGAATTTACCTTTACTACCTGTGTCGGGTTATCAAGACCATGTATTTCTTCAATAGGCGGTAAATTCTTAACATCTTCAGCTTTAATACCTTTTTCTTTCATAGATTTCTTTGCCTTTTGCATGCCTTCAGGACTGAGAAATAGAATACCCCTTTTCTTCAGAGTTGGCTTAGGAGTTGGTTCAGGAAGTGTCCAATCATTATCATTACTCAATATATTATTCAATAGCAATTCAGCTTGCTCAACAGTCCTTTCCCTGAAAACACAACCAACACAACTATCCAGGTGGTCTCTGGAAGCATCGGTTAATCCATTATAAAAGATATCAAGTATTTCATTTTTCTTGAGAGGATGATCAGGCAAAGCATTAAGTAATTGGAGAAGCCTCCCCCAAGCTTGTGGGAGACTCTCTTCTTCAATTTGCACAAATTTAAATATTTCCCGTAAGGCAGCTTGTTTCTAATGAGCAAGAAAATATTTTGCAGAGAAGTAGTAAATCATATCCTGGGGACTAGACACACAACCATGAGCAAGAGAATTAAACCATATCTTATCATCACCCTTTAATGAGAAAGGAAACAACTTAAGAATATAGTAATAGTGAATTTTTTTCCTCATGAGTAAATAGGGTGGCTATATCATTCAGTTTAGTAAGGTGTGCTACAACAGTTTCAGATTCATAACCATTGAAAGGATTATATTCAACCAAATTAATTGACTCAGGATCGACAGTGAATTCATAATCCTTATCAGTAACACAGATAGGTGAAGTAGCAAACGCAGGATCATATTGCATTCTAGCATTCAAATACTTTTCTTTCGGCTTAGCTAACAGTTTCTTAAGACCATATCTATCATTGCAAGCAGAAAAATCTCTAGCAGTTTCTTCATCCATAATATAACCCTCAGGTACAACAAGCAATTCATATCTATGGGGAGAATCTTCATCATCACTTTCATTAATATCATCAGTTTCAGTAATTTCATTCTCTCTAACCCTAGCAAGTTGTTCATCAAGAAATTCACCTAGTGGCACAATATTATCAAGCAGAGAAGTAGTATCATCATAAGCATCTTGCATAGCAGAAGTGGCATCATCAATAATATGCAGCACATATCAGAATCAATAGCAGGTGTAGGTGTTGCAAGTTTACTCAAAACAGAAGGTGAATCAAGTGCAGAGCTAGATGGCAGTTCCTTACCTCCCCTCGTAGTTGAGGGGTAGATCTTGGTTTTGTTTCCTTTCAAATTCCTCATAGTGATCAACATATATAAATCCAAGTGACTCAGAGAATAGAGCTATGCTCCCTGGCAACGGCGCCAGAAAAAGGTCTTGATAACCCACAAGTATAGGGGATCACAACAGTTTTCGAGGGTAGAGTATTCAACCCAAATTTATTGATTCGACACAAGGGGAGCCAAAGAATATTCTCAAGTATTAGTAGCTGAGTTGTCAATTCAACCATACCTGAAAGACTTAATACTTCAGCAAAGTATTTAGTAGCAAAGTAGTATGAAAGTAATGGTAAAGATGGCAAAAGTAACAGTAGCAGTTCTGTAGCAATCGTAACAGTGGCAACGAAGAAGTAACTAAGCAACGATCAATATGAAACGAGCTCGTAGGCAATGGATCAATGATGTATAGTTATGTTAGATGACATTCATCATGCAATAGTTATAACATAGGGTGACACAAAACTAGCTCCAGTTCATCAATATAGTGTAGGCATTTATTCTGGATATAGTCATACATGCTTATGGAAAAGAACTTGCATGACATCTTTTGTCCTACCCTCCCATGGCAACGGGGTCCTAATGTAAACTAAGGAATATTAAGGCCTCCTTTTAATAGAGTACCGGACCAAAGCATTAGCACTTAGTGAATACATGAACTCCTCAAACTATGGTCATCACCGGGAAGTGTCCCAACTATTGTCACTTCAGGGTTGCCGGATCATAACACGTAGTAGGTGACTATAACTTGCAAGATAGGATCAAGAACACTCATATATTCATGAAAACATAATAGTTTCAGATCTGAAATCATGGCACTCTGTCACACCCTGATTTTCATGCCACAACACTTAAGTCAATAAATCATGCTAAAATGTGGTTTGACAAATACTTTTGAGTGTTTTGTCTTTGCTTTGATTGAATGATTGACTGTTGTTTGCAAGTGCTCTAAAAATCAAATAAATCCTCCAACTCTTATACTCCTTCTCCTTGATCCAAAAACCCTTGTCCAATGATCATGCCATGTGTATAGGACATAAAAATAATTTCTTACAAAAATAATTTGGCCAAATAGTATTTTCAAAAATTAGTTTTCCAAAAACCCCTGAATTGAGATTTGCACTGCAAGTACTTAATTAAGGGCAGTAAAAATCTTTCCAAAAATATATTTGACTCCTATTAGATATAGGATACCTAGAAACCATAAAAATATATTTTTAAAATTTATTTTCCTATTTTATTTAAAATCTTTTTCTTTAGGACAGAAATGGTCTTTAATAGGGAAAAATCATTTTATCATTTCAAAAATATTTGAAAAAACCCTAGGGAAACTCAGTGGACATATATTGTCCTTATATAAGAGTTTAAACACATGGTCATGTTCAAAATATTGGTCAAACCCCTCAAAAACCCTTTCTGGATATTTCAAGCTTTTGAAATATTTACAAAGGAAACATTCTCCAGAAATTCCCAGAAAATTATAGCATGTCACATATGACATATTAGATGATCTTGCCAAGTCTCATGACTTGGAGAACAATATAACATCATCAACTCCCCTCAAAACCATTTTTGTCCATTTTGAAGTTTGAGCAACTTTACATTGCCAAACATTTCCAAATGTTCTCAAACCTTGTGAACATGCTCAAATGTTCTAATTATTCATCTAGACCAAGTGGCACAAGTTGGAGAACAAGTTAACTTGATCAAAGTGCCCCAAAGCCATTCCTCTCCAGAACCAGGTTTGAGTAACTTTACATTGCCAAGTTTCTCCTTTTGATCTAAACTTTTGTGTACATGTTCAGGACCTCTAATGATGACACTACACCAAGTGGTGCATCGAGGAGAATAGATTTGCATGACTAAATCTTGGAAAATCCATTTCTGTTCATTTCTAGGGTTCACAAAAGTTGCATTGGCAACTTTGCCCAAATAAGCTCCAAACTGGTGGAAGGCCCTATTTATATGTGTCATTTCACCCTGTGGAGTCTCATGGCAGTTGGAAGTCATCTGCTAGTCCAAACCATTATCAAACACCTTCTGGCAGAATCTCAAAATTCATGTTTTAACCCCTTCCACTAATCTCCAAGAGTTATACTTTTTACCACATCCCCTCCTAGTCCCCCTCTACCTCTTGTGTGCTTCCCTGCCCGAGAGGCAATGATGAAGGGGGGCAGGGATCCATTTTTCTTCTCTGGACAGCCACTTTTTCCTCCCTTTCCCATCTCTCTCTCACTCCTGGCAAGTTCCAGAGCATCCAAGGCCTCCACCCCTCTTGTTTATTCCTCCTTCAGACGCCAGACACAAGTGGACGCGCGAGTGCGCGCGGAAAAGCCGCGGATGCCGGACAAAGACGCGCTCTGGAGCGCGAGGCAGAGCAGGCGACCGTCGACGCCGCGTCCCCCGACCAACTCGAGCCTCCCCCTTGCGCCAGTCGAGGTGGCTCGACGTCCAGAACACGCCACCGCGCTGCCCCCTGCTTTCCCCCTCTGTCTTGACCATGCCGCGCGTGCCCAGAGCCGCCCGAGCCCGCCAATGCGTGTGCGAGCTCGTGGCTCCACCAGGAGCTCGCCCCGCTCCCTCTCTCTCTTCCTGACGCCCTACTCCACCCCCACGAACGCCGTAGACAACCCCACTCCCTCCCTCCTGGCCACCCGAGCCGTTGCTGCGGCCACCCATGCGCCACGTCCACGGTGAGCCACGGGTCAGCTACATAAGGCCACCCCGAGCCCTCCCTCTACTCCTTTGGCTATCTCTCCTTCTCGTGCACCCCATGGACTAACCCACTCCCCTCCTCGCGCCCTCCAACCTCGTCCATGGCCGGAGAAGTGCCGCCGTCGCCGCTTAAATTCATGGGCCTCGACCCCTCTCTCCTCCCCATGAACACACCCGCACCCTCTCATCACCACCGCCAACTCCCCCCGTGCTCCATCCCCTCCTCCTTGTGCCTTCCTCGCCTTGCCGAACCCCGCCGTCAGTCCCGGTCCGCCACACGTGAATCCCTCCTCTTCCCGGGCTCCCCCGTGGGCGTGCAGCAAATGGACGGGTGCTCTGCGGCGCGCTGAGTCCGCTGGTGTGCCGGGCGCCGCCGGAGGTGGCCCATGCCGCCCGGGAGAGCGCCAGCGCCCGCTCGGCCTCGCCTCCCCTGCCTCTGCTCTGTTCGAGCGGGAGGTAGGCGAAGGCCTGAGCGCTGGGCCCCACGCATTAGCGACCGCCGGGCGGGCCCCCGCCCGTTTAAGTGGAGACGGACTGCCCGAGGAAACGCCTTCCCTAGGCGAAGACGTACTTCTGCTAAGACGCCTTCGACGTCGCCCCTGCCAACCGCGCAGCTGAGCCGCTGGGCCGGCCCACTACTATCGCCCGCCTGTGCACAGGATAAGGGTAAAACCTTTTTCCTTTTCCTTTTATTTTTTTCTGTAAACTTGTAAAATCCACAAATAATTCAAATGATATCCAAATTTGATGATTCAAATTTCTAGTGACTCTATAAATCATTCCCTACCTCATAGAGGAGCTTGCACATTTTTCCAGAGAACTTTCCTTCACACTTATTTAGTAAATCCCAATTTTCTTAATTCTGTGATAAACTTTAGAAAATCACGGATAGCCCGTATCTGATCCAAATTCCATGATTGAAATTCCTAGATGCTTATAAGTTCAAAACTTAGTTTTTGAACATTTTTCCTAGTACTTTCTACGCCACATAGAATATTGGTCCACTTCTCCATATATTGCTAACTTTGCAAAATCATAGAAATTCATTTGAAATCCAAATCCAGTGAAACCAAATCCTAGATGCTTCTAAAATCATCCTTTGTTAAATGGGTATCCTTGCTCATTTTCCAAAAATAAATTTCTGTACACTTCTTGCAAATCCATAAACCCCTTGATTCCATCATATTGAAATGTTCAGAGATATCCACTGATCCAATTCCAATGAAACCACTCTGGTTATTTTTCATATAACCAGAGATGTCCTAGAAAAGTAAACTTCATATTTTTAGAGCACTTTTATTTTTTTGCCTTGTTGTGTTGCTTATTATGATTGTTTCCGACGTTAGTTGACGAAGTAGACGGAGTACTTGGAGAAGGACCAGAAGACTTGAAGACTCTGAGGAACCGGGCAAGCAGCCCTTTGACCATGTCTATGAAACCCTTTTTATGCATGTCATATAGCACCATATTGTTGTTGCAACGGAATCATGATGAGGTGGTATCCACTTTGATGGTTTGCCACCGTACTTCCTCGTTGATACTTGCATTGTGCATGACCCTACCTTCTTATGAGGGTTATGACGGTGGGAGTAGATAGGATGCTAAAGTAGTGCTACGCAAAAAGGGACGGGAATATGCATGGTGATGGAGACAAAGTATTTTCAAAAGACTTTTTCGAAAACCCCGTCGGGTGCCACTTATGCCCGAGGGAGATGATGAGATGGGTAACCACTTGATGACGAAGTGGTGTACCAAGGAAAGTGTTTGTTGTTTTCGAAAACGGATTAGATTTAAGATTTGTCGACTGTCCCAACCTTACATGCGCAACCACTCTACCCTTGTATGGGAAAGGGCATTATTGATTACCTAGGTCGATACTAGCTTGGAGCCCGCATTACTAGTGACGGGGGAGAGTTGGTGCTCTCTCTCGGGACGGGGTCGTGCCAGGTAGGCCGACCAAGAACATTTTTATGGGGCACCGGACACACCGTTGGTACCCCCTGCTTGTGATGTGAGATGATTATGGAGCGTGTCTCCACGAAAATGTTATGTGATAATGTTGGGCACGGGGGTTACTACCAATCGAGTGGACTCCATGTTAGTGTCGTCTAGGGAAAGGTAGTGATCGGGTGCTTACCCCGGGTACTTGAGGTACCGCGGGTCGTGGCTGACACGGAAGTTCCCCGGATTTTGTGGGTACAGTGTGCAACCTCTGCAGACTGTAAAACTATTCGAATAGCCATGTCCACGGTCAAGGACGGTTGGGCGGTGCTGCTTAAACTATGTCCAGAGTTTTACAACCGTGTGTGTGAGCCGATAAAACTACTTGGGTCAAGTCAAAGGACTTGACATGATTGAGTTGGGTTGGTGCCCACTCTATTTATGTTGATATCTGTAACCTGTCCTCATGGTTACTTGAATTCTCTTGATGCATGTCTTACAAGTTGTTGAAAATGTCATTGCACTCAAAACTAGCTTTCTGCAAAAAAATTACCTATATCATGCATTGTTGTATCTTGAACCAAAGCATGGGTTGCTTGCGAGTACATTCAAAGTACTCATTGGCTTGCCATTGGTTATTTTATTGGCCAGGCATGAAAGAACAGGATATGATGAAGTATACTTTGGCGACGAACATGCAAGCTAGGACGTTTCCCAGTCAGAATGCCTATAGGGTTAAGGCAGATGGCATGGGTCCAAGTTATCGATGAAGATTTCTGCTGTGATGTTATACTCAAGACTCGACCATAATGGTCCTACTTTTGTAGTACAGTATGTATGGATGTAAGACTCTTGTTATTCAGCTTATGTGTGTTCAGTGAGCATTGATCTCTGGGATCACTGTACACGTGCATTCGGTGATGACGACTTATGAGTCGGGGTCCCCACAGAGCTGGTATCAGAGCCATCCTGACTGTAGGAAGCCTTAGTTAGCATGGACGTTAGTTAGGGTAAAACTATTTCCAAAACTACTACTAGTTTTCAAAACTATCTGTACTTCTCTTCCCTTCTCAGTTTTTCGAAAACTAAGGTATACTTCCCTTATTGATCTCTTCCCCTTCAAAACCTTTGGTCGCTAGAACCCTTATGCCCCTGACCACTGGATTCCCTATAATCCTCATGGATAATCTAGAAGGAAGATGCCTTGCCAGATATTCACCCACATCTCCTGAACACAAGATTGGCAACATCACAACCAGACGATACCAACAGAAGATACATCCTCGGGGAATGAGGACCTGAAGATCCAGGAGATGGTGACACCCTTGACACTGCCCCAAGATGATGCAACCTTAGCCTACGATGATCAGGGCATATAATATGCAAGACCATGATATACATCGCTAATAGAGTAACCCTGTCACTACCGTTGTTGTATCGGCAACCACCGATGGATGAGAACCTAGCCATTTGGTCCGCCTCACCATAGTGAGCAGGAAAACGGTTCTCCTCATCCCCCGCTCTTGGTGTCGATGTTGTCATAAACGTAACCAACATGGTGGACCTCTATTACACCTTGATAATGTCATTGCATAAAGGATTACCTACCTGGTACCATCGACGGCTTAGAAGACAAAAAGGGGTTGTCGTGATTAAGAAGACAATAGAAGACCAAGTCAATGCCAGTTACGAGGAGCCACCTTCACCCCATCACTTCAGCAGGCGAGAAGTTGTTGAAGAATCTTCAGGCTCAACCCGGATTGTTTCATCGAACAACTACAAGAGACGTAGCAACACCTGAGGAAAACTCAGAAGACTGCATGAGGCACAAGGCACGGCTATTGAGTCCGAGAACCCCTAGGGTAGGATGAGTCGTGTACCCCCTATGCACAGTCGAGTCCGTATGATAGTTCGAATAGAACCATGATTGTGTGTTGCCTGTTTTTATTTGTTTGTGTTTTGATATAGGTCGCACTTTTGCCCTAGGCGACAAGTATGCAACTATATCACCTTCCTTACCTTGCTTCTTCTGTTTGGCCCTTTTTGCACCTGTTTGTTTGCACTTGCACTATATAACCCCCTTTAGGCATTCCCCTCCTCTATGCTACGTTTCCCTCTCAACGCTCTCCTCAACTCAAGGCTAGCCAGACAAGATACACCAAGGATTCTACTTTGGCAACCAACCAGCACTGAAGACTTTTGCTACAACCTCCTCGACCAAATGCAGCCCCTTAGAGTTATGGTTGCCCCTCAAGATTTGAAACCCATTCCTAGACCCTTCGAGACTTCATAAGATACCCCAGCTCGAATCCTTAACCATGTGCTTAACCCATAGAATTACAAGAGAACCTGTTAAGCCTCCGTAACCTTGCCTATCACTGGGTTCATTAGGGAACTAGTGGACATAGTGAACAAACACATTATCTTCCTAAGATAGCACCAGAACTGACGATGCCATAGGGAGGACAAATCTGACGATATATGAATAGAGGACAAATGACTTGATGAGTTTATATCAATGACTTGAGGAATTATATGAGGCTACTTGGTGGATTATGAGGCTTTGATGTTGGTAGATGAACTTGGTGGGATCATGAGTATAGATTAGCATAGCTTTCATTACCCCTGAGTAGATTGGATTTAGTAGGATAATTGTAAGTGTTTGGATTTAACTTAGCCATGGGATATTGATAGGAGACAATTGATATTACGTAAATGACTTGAGGGAACATGTAGGAATTCTCGTTGGACAAGAGATTTGGATTTAAGTAGGTGATTCTAGTTGAACATAGATGCTGAGTGTGTCTACATGGTTCGGAGTAAATTGTATTTAGACTGATGATCTCGATCATGATACCATGTTTCTTGGAGGACAATAAACTAGGAGATTGGGTTAATTGTTGGAGTTGATTTAGGGATCTTTATGAGCTTGACCTTGGAGTATTACTAGATCACAATAACGGAAATTGGTGGACTGACTATAGTAAGGCAACCCTTTCAAGTATTGGGGATTATAGGGACTTTAGGAGATCATGTGGAACACCAGCATAGGCATTGGATTTGTAGAATTAATGGATTATGTAGTAATTAATGGAAGTTAACAGGTTGTTGGAGTAGATTCATAGAAAAGGAAACAAGACTTTGGAGTGGCATATGACGTGTTTCCTTAGGATAGAGATGCTTTATCTTAGACCTTGGAAGAACAAGCTGAGCACTTGGATTGTCACATTCTAGCTTAGCAGCTTATTTGCTCTACCTATGGATTTTTAGGGGTAGACATACATATGAGTTTGAGGATTGTAGACATATATGATTTTGTTAGACATCCTCTCGGGAGTCATGAGGATATGAATCACATGAGTGATGATTGGAGATGACCTATGCAAAATGATGCTATCGGTGATATGATGTAATTTGTTTAAAGGACTAGATAGACTATTGGCATCTCAGAAACCGTGCTTAAAGATAAGATGATAAATGTTCACCCGCACACTATAATCCTTGAAACCCTTAAGGCCTACCAAGCTACAGCATGGTCAGATCAGGACCTTAGGGCCTTGACACTAGATCTAGAACCACCTTGGCCCACACTCAACAAGACCATCACTAATTCCCCAGCCTACTTTATGTACCCCATGAACAAAGTCTTCATGGAGTGCTTAGACAAGATAGTTTTCATCATCATTTGGTGACCTACTTGTCCACCCGAAGACGGAAGAAGAGCCGTTCAGCTAGTCAAGGAACATTTGAAGACCGCCATGCCAAGGAGGAAGAACTACACCCACCACCATCGTCAAGAAGTGAACTTTCTCGTCGAAGACCAGGTGTATCTGCGAGCCACTTCTCTCAAAGGGAACCAAGCATTTCCATGATAAGGAGACCCACACCAAGATTCATCGGCCCCCTTCGAGATCACTCCAAGATTTAACAGCCCCTCTGAGATCACTACGAGACGAAGAGAAGACAGTTACCAGCTGGAGTTTCCACCTGAGTTACCTGATGTGCACAACGCTTTCCATGCATCACAACCCCAGAAGTGTTTCCAACTTCCTAACTTGCCCGATCTCTACGAGGGCATTGACCACCGAGCCATCGACCCGTAGCCCAATCTAACCTACCGCGAGCTACCCATTAGCAACCTGGATCAAGAAGAGCGTCATACACGAAGCCACACCATCAAGTACCTCAAGGTTCAAGGGAGCACCACTCGGAAGCAGAAGCAGTATGAGGACGTGAAGACAACCCTAGACCCAAGATTCCATACTTCTTTCTGCGCCTAGTTTGGGAATCTCGGGGACGAGATTCTTGTAAGGGGGGTAGGTCTGTCACACCCTGATTTTCATGCCACAACACTTAAGTCAATAAATCATGCTAAAATGTGGTTTGACAAATACTTTTGAGTGTTTTGTCTTTGCTTTGATTGAATGATTGACTGCTGTTTGCAAGTGCTCTAAAAATCAAATAAATCCTCCAACTCTTATACTCCTTCTCCTTGATCCAAAAACCCTTGCCCAATGATCATGCCATGTGTATAGGACATAAAAATAATTTCTTACAAAAATAATTTGGCCAAATAGTATTTTCGAAAATTAGTTTTCCAAAAACCCCTGAATTGAGATTTGCACTGCAAGTACTTAATTAAGGGCAGTAAAAATCTTTCCAAAAATATATTTGACTCCTATTAGATATAGGATACCCAGAAACCATAAAAATATATTTTTAAAAGTTATTTTCCTATTTTATTTAAAATCTTTTTCTTCAGGCCAGAAATGGTCTTTAATAGGGAAAAATCATTTTATCGTTCCAAAAATATTTGACAAAAACCTAGGGAAACTCAGTGGACATATATTGTCCATATGTAAGAGTTTAAAAACATGGTCATGTTCAAAATATTGGTCAAACCCCTCAAAAACCCTTTCTAGATATTTCAAGCTTTTGAAATATTTACAAAGGAAATATTCTCCAGAAATTCCAAGAAAATTCTAGGATGTCACATATGACATATTAGATGATCTTGCCAAGTCTCATGACTTGGAGAACAATATAACATCATCAACTCCCCTCAAAACCATTTCTGTCCATTTTGAAGTTTGAGCAACTTTACATTGCCAAACATTTCCAAATGTTCTCAAACCTTGTGAACATGCTCAAATGTTCTAATTATTCATCTAGACCAAGTGGCACAAGTTGGAGAACAAGTTAACTTGATCAAAGTGCCCCAAAGCCATTCCTGTCCAGAACCAAGTTTGAGCAACTTTACATCGCCAAGTTTCTCCTTTTGATCTAAACTTTTGTGTACATGTTCAGGACCTCTAATGATGACACTACACCAAGTGGTGCATCGAGGAGAATAGATTTTCATGACTAAATCTTGGAAAATCCATTTCTGTTCATTTCTAGGGTTCACAAAAGTTGCATTGGTAACTTTGCCCAAATAAGCTCCAAATTGGTGGAAGGCCCTATTTATATGTATCATTTCACCCTGTGGAGTCTCATGGCAGTTGGAAATCATCCGCTGGTCCAAACCATTATCAGGCACCTTCTGGCAGAATCTCAAAATTCATGTTTTAACCCCTTCCACTAATCTCCAAGAGTTATCCTTTTTACCACAGCCCCTCCTAGTCCCCCTCTACCTCTTGTGTGCTTCCCTGCCCGAGAGGCAATGATGAAGGGGGTAGGGATCCATTTTTCTTCTCTGCACAGCCACTTTTTCCTCCCTTTCCCATCTCTCTCTCACTCCTGGCAAGTTCCAAAGCATCCAAGGCCTCCACCCCTCTTGTTTATTCCTCCTTCAGACGCCAGACACAAGTGGAAGCGCGATTGCACGCGGAAAAGCCGCGGATGCTGGCCAAAGACGCGCTCTAGAGCGCGAGGCAGAGTAGGAGACACTTGACGCCGCGTCCCCCGACCACCTCGAGCCTCCCCCTTGGGCCAGTCGAGGTGCCTCGACGTCCGTAACACGCCACCACGCTGCCCCCCTCCTTTCCCCCTCTGTCTTGCCCATGCCGCGCGTGCCTAGAGCCGCCCGAGCCCGCCAATGCGTGTGCGAGCTCGTGGCTCCACCAGGAGCTCGCCCGGCTCCCTCTCTCTCTCTTCCTGGCGCCCTACTCCACCCCCACGAGCGCCATAGACAACCCCACTCCCTCCCTCCTGGCCACCCTAGCCATTGCTGCGGCCACCCGTGTGCCACCTCCACGGTGAGCCACGGGTCGGCTACATAAGGCCACCCCCGAGCCACGGGTTGGCTATCTCTCCTTCCCGTGCACCCCCTGGACTAACCCACTCCCCTCCTCGCGCCCTCCAACCTCGTCCATGGCCGAAGCAGTGCCGCCGGGCGCCACTTAAATTCATGGGCCTCAACCCCTCTCTCGTCCCCATGAACACAACTGCACCCTCTCATCACCACCGCCAACTCCCCCCGTGCTCCATCCCCTCCTCCTCGTGCCTTCCTCGCCTTGCTGAACCCCGCTGTCAGCCCCGGTCCGCCACACGTGAATCCCTCCTCTTCCCGGGCTCCCCCGTGGGCGTGCAGCACATGGACGGGTGCTCCGCGGCGCGCTGAGTCCGCTGGTGTGCCGGGCGCCCCCGGAGGTGGCCCGTGCCGCCCGGGAGAGCACCGGCGCCCGCTCGGCCTCGCCTCCCCTGCCTCTACTCTGTTCGAGCGGGAGGTAGGCGAAGGCCTGAGCGCTGGGCCCGTGCATCAGCGACCGCCGGGCGGGCCCCCGCCCGTTTAAGTGGAGACGGACTGCCCGAGGGAACGCCTTCCCCAGGCGAAGACGTACTTCTGCTAAGACGCCTTCGACGTCGCCCCTGCCAACCGCGCAGCTGAGCCGCTGGGCCGGCCCACTGCTATCGCTCGCCTGTGCACAGGATAAGGGTAAAACCTTTTTCCTTTTCGTTTTCTTTTTTCTGTAAACTTGTAAAATCCACAAATAATTCAAATGATATCCAAATTTGATGATTCAAATTTCTAGTGACTCTATAAATCATTCCCTACCTCATAGAGGAGCTTGCACATTTTTCGAGAGAACTTTCCTTCATACTTATTTAGTAAATCCCAATTTTCTTAATTCTGTGATAAACTTTAGAAAATCACAGATAGCCCATATCTGATCCAAATGCCATGATTCAAATTCCTAGATGCTTATAAGTTCAAAACTTAGTTTTTGAACATTTTTCCTAGTACTTTCTATGCCACATAGAATATTGGTCCACTTCTCCATATATTGCTAACTTTGCAAAATCATAGAAATTCATTTGAACTCCAAATCCAGTGAAACCAAATCCTAGATGCTTCTAAAATCATCCTTTGTTAAATGGGTATCCTTGCTCATTTTCCAAAAATAAATTTCTGTACACTTCTTGCAAATCCATAAACCCCTTGATTCCATCATATTGAAATGTTCAGAGATATCCACTGATCCAATTCCAATGAAACCACTCTGGTTATATTTCATATAACCAGAGATGTCCTAGAAAAGTCAACTTCATATTTTTAGAGCACTTTTATTTTTTTGCCTTGTTGTGTTGCTTATTATGATTGTTTCCGACGTTAGTTGACGAAGTAGATGGAGTACTTGGAGAAGGACCAGAAGACTTGAAGACTTTGAGGAACCAGGCAAGCAGCCCTTTGACCATGTCTATGAAACCCTTTTTATGCATGTCATATAGCACCATGTTGTTGTTGCAATGGAATCATGATGAGGTGGTATCCACTTTGATGGTTTGCCACCGTACTTCCTCGTTGATACTTGCATTGTGCATGACCCTACCTTCTTATGATGGTTATGACGGTGGGAGTAGATAGGATGCTAAAGTAGTGCTACGCAAAAAGGGACGGGAAAATGCATGGTGATGGAGACAAAGTATTTTCAAAAGACTTCTTCGAAAACCCCGTCGGGTGCCACTTATGCCCGAGGGAGATGATCAGATGGGTAACCACTTGATGACAAAGTGGTGTACCAAGGAAAGTGTGTGTTGTTTTCGAAAACGGATTAGATTTAAGATTTGTCGACTGTCCCAACCTTACATGCGCAACCATCTACCCTTGTATGGGAAAGGGCATTATTGATTACCTAGGTCGATACTAGCTTGGAGCCCGCATTACTAGTGACGGGGGAGAGTTGGTGCTCTCTCTCTCGGGACGGGGTCGTGACAGGTAGGGCGACCATGACTTTTTTCATAGGGCACCGGACACACCGTTGGTACCCGTGCTTGTGGTATGTGAGATGATTATGGAGCGAGGCTCCATGAAAGTGTTATGTGAAATGTTGGGCACGGGGGTTACTGCCAATCGAGTGGACTCCATGTTAGTGTCGTCTAGGGAAAGCTAGTGATCGGGTGCTTACCCCGGGTACTTGAGGTATCGCGGGTCGTGGATGACACGGAAGTTCCCCGGATCTAGTGGGTACAGTGTGCAACCTCTGCAGAGTGTAAAACTATTCGAATAGCCGTGTCCACGGTCAAGGACGGTTGGGCGGTGCTGCTTAAACTATGTCCAGAGTTTTACAACCGTGTGTGTGAGCCGATAAAACTACTTGGGTCAAGTCAAAGGACTTGACATGATTGAGTTGGGTTGGTGCCCACTCTATTTATGTTGATATCTGTAACCTGTCCTCATGGTTACTTGAATTCTCTTGATGCATGTCTTACAAGTTGTTGAACATGTCATTGCACTCAAAACTAGCTTTCTGCAAAAATTTACCTATATCATGCATTGTTGTATCTTGAACCAAAGCATGGGTTGCTTGCGAGTACATTCAAAGTACTCATTGGCTTGCCACTGGTTATTTTATTGGCCAGGCATGAAAGAACAGGATATGATGAAGTATACTTCGGCGACGAACATGCGAGCTAGGACGTTTCCCAGTCAGAATGCCTGTAGGGTTAAGGCAGATGGCATGGGTCCAAGTTATCGACGAAGATTTCCGCTGCGATGTTATACTCAAGACTCGACCATAATGGTCCTACTTGTGTAATACAGTATGTATGGATGTAAGACTCTTGTTATTCAGCTTCTGTGTGTTTAGTGAGCATTGATCTCTGGGATCACTGTACACGTGCATTCGGTGATCACGACTTATGGGTCGGGGTCCCCACACACTTGGGCCCTAGTGACAAGCATTAAGCATGGCAAGTCATAGCAACATCAATCTTACAACATAATGGATACTTGGGATCAAACCCTAACAAAACTAACTCGATTACATGGTAAATCTCATCCAACCCATCACCGTCCAGCAAGCCTACAATGGGATTACTCACGCACGACGGTGAGAATCATGAAATTGGTTACGGAGGATGGTTGATGATGACAATGGCGACGAATTCCCCTCTCTGGAGCCCCGAACGGACTCCAGATATGCCCTCCCGAGGGAGAACAGGGCTTAGCGGCGGCTCTGTATCATAAAACGCAATGAATCCTTCACCCTTAATTTTTTTTCTCCCCGAACGTGAATATATGGAGTTGGAGTTGAGGTCGGTGGAGGTCCAGGGGGCCCACAAGGTAGGAGGGCGCGCCCAGGGGGTAGGGCGTGCCCCCACCCTTGTGGCCAGGGTGTGGGCCCCCTTCGGCTGATTCTCTCACCAATATTTTTTATTAATTCCAAAAGTTATCTCCGTGAAGTTTCAGGTCATTCTGAGAACTTTTATTTCTGCACAAAAATAACACCATGGCAATTATGCTGAAAACAGCGTCAGTCCGGGTTAGTTCCATTCAAATCTGCAAATTAGAGTACAAAACAAGGGCAAAAGAGTTTGGAAAAGTAGATACGATGGAGACGTATCACCCTCCGATACTACTCATAGATTCATCAAAATAAGCAAACAACACATAGAAAATAGAATGTGTTTAAAACAGAACAGTCTATAGTAATCTGGAAACTTTCCATACTTCTGTTACTCCAAATATTCTGAAAAATTAGGACAATCTAGGCAATTTGTATATCAATCTTGTGTAAAAAAGTCAGATCAAAAGCACGTTCAAGTGAAATTTCAAAATTCCTGGACTGAGAGCAAACATTTCTGTTTTTGCACATAATCAAGTTAACTATCACCATAGACCACCCCAAAGGTCTTACTTGGCACTTTATTGAAACAAAGCTATAAAACATGTTTACTACAATAGCTTAATCATGTGAACACACAAAAGCAGAAGGTAATGGTGTTGGGTTGTCTCCCAACAAGCGCTTTTCTTTAATGCCTTTTTAGCTAGGCATGACGATGTCAATGATACTCACATAAAAGATAAGAATTGAAACATAATGGGAGCATCATGAAGCATATGACTAACACATTTAAGTTTAAGTGTCTAACCCAGTTCCTATTCCTAGGGATTTTGTGAGCAAACAACCTATGAGAACAAGAATCAACTGGCATAGGAAGGCAAAACAAGCATGACTTCAAAACTTTCAACACATAGAGAGGAAACTTGATATTATTGCAATTCCTACAAGCATATATTCCTCCCTCATAATAATTTTCAGTAGCATCATGAATGAATTCTACAATATAACCATCACATAAAGCATTATTTTCATGATGCACAAGCATATAAATTGTATTGCTCTCCACATAAGCAAATTTCTTCTCATGAATAGTAATGGGAGAAAGCTCAACAAAATAACTATCATGTGAGGCATAATCCAATTGAAAATTAAAATCAAGATGACAAGTTTCATGGTTATCATTATTCTTTATAGCATACATGTCATCACAATAATCATCATAGATAGTAATTTGTTCTCATAATCAATTGGAACCTCTTCCGACATAGTGGATTCATCACTAAGTAAAGTCATGACCTCTCCAAATCCACTTTCATAATTATCACAATAAGATTCAACACCCTCCAAAATAGTGGGATCATTAGTTCCTAAAGTTGACACTCTTCCAAACCCACTTTCATCAATATAATCATCGTAAATAGGAGGCATGCTTTCATCATAATAAATATTCCCATCAAAACTTGGGGGACTAAAAATATCATATTCATCAAACATAGCATCCCCAAGCTTGTGGCCTTGCATATCATTAGCATCAGGGATATTCAAAGAATTCATACTAACAACATTGCTATCATGCTCATCATTCAAAGATTTAGTGCAAACAATTTATTGCATTCTTCTTCTAACACTTTGGCACAATTATCGGAATCCCTATTTTCACAAAAGATATTAAAAAGATGAAGCATATGAGGTAACCTTGATGACCCACAAGTATAAGGGATCTATCATAGTCCTTTCAATAAGTAAGAGTGTCGAACCCAACAAGGAGCAGAAGGAAATGACAAGCGGTTTTCAGTAAGGTATTCTCTACAAGCACTCAAATTATCGGTAACATATGGTTTTGTGATAAGGTAATTCGTAACAGGTAACAAGTAATAAGAGTAAACAAGGTGCAGCAAGGTGGCCCAATTCTTTTTGTAGCAAAGGACAAGCCTGGACAAACTCTTATATAAAGCAAGGTGCTCCGAGGACACATGGGAATTATCGTCAAGCTAGTTTTCATCATGCCCATATGATTCGCGTTCGTTACTTTGATAATTTGATATGTGGGTGGACCGGTGCTTGGGTGCTGTCCTTACTTGGACAAGCCTCCCACTTATGATTAAACCCTCTCGCAAGCATCTGTAACTACGAAAGAAGAACTAAGGTAAACCTAACCATAGAATGAAACATATGGATCCAAATCAGCCCCTTACGAAGCAATGCATAAACTAGGGTTTAAGATTCTGTCACTCTAGCAACCCATCATCTACTTATTGCTTCCCAATGCCTTCCCCTAGGCCCAAATCATGGTGAAGTGTCATGTAGTCGATGCTCACATAACACCACTAGAGGAGAGACAACATACAACTCATCAAAATATTGAACGAATACCAAATTCACATGATTAATTGTAACAAGACTTATCCCATGTCCTCAGGAACAAATTTAACTACTCACAAAGCATATTCATGTTCATAATCAGAGGGGTATTAAATAGCATTAAGGATCTGAACATATGATCTTCCATCAAATAAACCAACTAGCATCAACTACAAGGAGTAATCAACACTACTAGCAACCCACATGTACCAATCTGAGGTTTTGAGACAAAGATCGGATACAAGAGATGAACTAGGGTATGAGAGGAGATGGTGCTGGTGAAGATGTTGCTGGAGATTGACCCCCTCTCGATGAGAGGATCGATGGTGATGACAATGGCGGTGATTTCCCCCTCCCAGAGGGATGTTTCCCCTGCAGAACAGCTTCGCCAGAGCCCTAGATTGGTCCCACCCAGGTTCCGCCTCAAGACGGCGGCGCTTCGTCCCGAAAGCTTCCTTATGATTTTTTCCAGGGCAAAAGACACCATATAGCAGAAGATGGGAGTCGGAGGCCTGCTAGGTGGCCCACGAGGAAGGGGGTGTGCCCAGGGGGTAGGGCGCACCCTCCACCCTCATGGCTGACTGGTGGCCCCCCTCTGGTGCTTTCTCACCCAACATTTTTTACATATTTCAAAACTGATTTCTATGAAGTTTCAGGACTTTTGGAGTTGTGCAGAATAGGTCTCTAATATTTGCTCCTTTTCTAGTCCAGAATTCCAGCTGTCGGCATTCTCCCTCTTCATGGAAACCTTATAAAATAAGAGAGAAAAGGCATAAGTATTGTGATGTAATGTGTAGTAACAGCCCATAATGCAATAAATATCGATGTAAAGCATGATGGAAAATGGACGTATCAAACCTCAATTTCATTTTTTGTATTTTTATTTCATAGACTAAACTAGTGATGAAACAAGAAACTAAAAGATTCAATTGCAAGATCTAAAGATATACCTTCAAGCACTAACCTCCCCGGCAACGGCGCCAGAAAAGAGCTTGATGTCTAGTACGCAATCTTCTTCTTGTAGACTCGTGTTGGGCCTCCAAGCGCAGAGTTTTGTAGGACAGTAGCAAATTTCCCTCAAGTGGATGACCTAAGGTTTATCAATCTGTGGGAGACGTAGGATGAAAATGGTCTCTCTCAAACAACCCTGCAACCAAATAACAAAGAGTCTCTTGTGTCTCCAACACACCCAAAACAATGGTAAATTGTATAGGTGCACTAGTTCGGCGAAGAGATGGTGATACGAGCGTAATATGGATGGTAGATATAAGTTTTTGTAATCTTAAAATATAAAAACAACAAGGTATCAAGTAACAAAAGTGAGGGAAAATGGTATTGCAATGCTTAGAAACAAGGCCTAGGGCTCATACTTTCACTAGTGAAAGTTCTTTCCACAATGATATCATAATTAGATCATATGACAATCCCTCAATGTGCGACAAAAGTCACTCCAAAGTTCCTATCGCAGAGAACATAAGATGAAATTGCTTGTAGGGTACGAAACCACCTCAAAGTTATTCTTTCTGATCAATCCATTGGGCTATTCCTATAAGTGTCACAAACACCCCTAGACTTCGTAGTAAAATAACACCATATGACACACATCAATCAACCCTAATGTCACCTAGATACTCCAATGTCACCACAAGTATCCGTGGGTCAATTATACAATATGCATGAAACAACTTCAGATTCATAATATTCAATCCAACACAAAGAACCTCGAAGAGTTCCCCAAGATTTCTACCGAAGAAGCAAGGACAAAAACGTGCATCAACCCCTATGCATAAATTACCCCAATGACACATCGGGAATCCGTGAGTTGAGTGCCAAAACATACATCAAGTGAATCAATGGAACACCCCATTGTCACCATGGGTATCCCACGCCAGACATACATCAAGTGTTCTCAAATCCATAATAGTACTCAATCCGATAATAGTGAAACCTCAAAGGTAAAATTCAATTCATCACAAGAAGGTAGAGGGGAGAAATACCATATGATTCAACTATAATAGCAAAGCTTGTGGTACATCAAGATCATGCCAAATCAAGAACAAGAGAGAGAGATCAAACACATATCTACTAGTACATACCCTCAGCCCCGAGGGTGAACTACTCCCTCCTCGTCATGGAGAGCGCCGGGATGATGAAGATGGTCACCGGTGATGATTCCCCCCTCTTGCAGGGTGCCAGAGTAGGGTCCCGATTGGGTTTTCGTGGATACAGAGGCTTGCGGCGGCGGAACTCCTGATCTAGGTTTCTTTTCGGTTTTTTTGTATTTATAGGAATTGTCGGCATAGGTTTCACGTCGGGGAGGGGGGTCCATGAGTCAACGACAAGATTGGAGCACCCTCCCAGGGGGTAGGGCGCGCCCTCCTATCTTGTGCTTCGCTCGGGACTCTTCTGGCCCAACTCTTTTGCTTCAGGGGCTTCTTCTGGTCCATAAAAATCAACGTAATTTTTTAGGTCATTGGACTCCGTTTGTTATTCCTTTTTTGTAAAACTCAAAAACAAGGAAAAAATAGAAACAGACATTGGGCTCTAGGTTAATAGGTTAGTCCCAAAAATCATATAAAATAGCATATAAATGCATATAAAACATCCAAGATGGATAATATAATAGCATGGAACAATAAAAACTATAGATACGTTGGAGACGTATCACATATTCTACGAAGATCTTTATCGGTCGAACTGTTATGACAACATACGTAATTTCCTTTGTCCATCGGTATGTTTCTTGCCCGAGTTTCGATCGTCGGTATCTTCATACCAAGTTCAATCTCGTTACCGTCAAGTCTCTTTACTCGTTCCGTAATACATCACCTCGTGACTAACTCCTTAGTCGTTTGCTTGCAAGCTTATGATGTGTATTACCGAGAGGGCCCAGAGATACCTCTCCGATACTCGGAGTGACAAATCCTAATCTCGATCTATGCCAACCCAACAAACACCATCGAAGATACCTGTAGAGCATCTTTATAATCACCCAGTTATGTTGTGATTTTGATAGCACAAAAAGCATTCCTTCGCTATCCGGGAGTTGCATAATCTCATAGTCGAAGGAATATGTATTTGACATGAATAAAGCAATACAAATAAAACTGAACAATCATAATGCTAAGCTAACGGATGGGTCTTGTCCATCAAATCATTCTCCTATTGATGTGATCTCGTTATCAAATGACAAATCATGTCCATGGTTAGGAAACCTTAACCATCTTTGATCAATGAGCTAGTCAAGTAGAGGCTCACTAGGGACATGGTGTTTGTTTTTGCATTCACACATGTATTAAGGTTCAACACAATTCTAGCATGAATAATAAACCTTTATCATGAATAAGGAAATATAAAATAACAGCTTTATTATTGCCTCTAGGGCATATTTCCTTCACCTTGCTGTACACACCTTTTGAGAGGGACACGCACGAATCGTGATTTATTAGAATACTCTATGTGCTCCACTTATATCTTTTGATCTAGGCAATTTTGCTCTAGTGCTTCATTAGATCTTTTTAGAGCACGACGGTGGCGTTATTTTGTAGAAATTGTTGAACTCTCTTGCTTCACTTATATTATTTTGAGAGTCTTTTTAAACAGCATGGTAATTTTCTTTGGTTATAAATTTAGTCCTAATACGATAAGCATCCAAGAGGGATATAATAAAAACTTTCATATAAAGTGCATTGAATACTATGAGAAGTTTGATTCCTTATGATAGTTTTGAGATATAAATATGGTGATATTAGAGTCATGCTAGTGAGTAATTGTGGATTGTAGAAATACTGTGTTAAAGTTTGTGATTAATGTAGCATGCACGTATGCTGAACCGTTATGTGATGAAGTCGGAGCATGATTTATTTATTGATTGTCTTCCTTATGAGTGGCGGTCAGGGACAAGCGATGGTCTTTTCCTACCAATCTATCCCCCTAGGAGAATGCACGTAGTACTTTGTTTCGATGGCTAATAGATTTTTGCAATAAGTATGTGAGTTCTTTATGACTAATGTTGAGTCCATGGATTATACACACTCTCACCCTTCCACCATTGCTAGTCTCCCTTGTGCCGCGCAACTTTCGTCGGTACCATACACCCACCATATACCTTCCTCAAAACAGCCACAATACCTACCTATTATGGCATTTCCATAGCCATTCTGAGATATATTGCCATGCAACTTTCCACCGTTCCATTTATTATGACATGCTTCATCATTGTCATATTGCTTTGCATGATCATGTAGTTGACATCGTATTTGTGGCAAAGCCACCATTCATAATTCTCTCATACATGTCACTCTTGATTCATTGCACATCCCGGTAAACCGCCGGAGGCATTCATATAGAGTCATATTTTTCTAAGTACAGAGCTGTAATTCTTCAGTTGTAAGTAAATAAAAGCATGATGATCAACATTTTTAGAGCATTGTCCCATGTGAGGAAAGGATGATGGAAGTTATGATTCCCTCACAAGTTGGGATGAGTCTCTGGACTTTGCAAAAATAAAAGAGGCCAAAGAAGCCCACCAAATAAAAAAAAATGAGAGAAAAGAGAGAAGGGGCAATGTTACTATCCTTTTTCCACACTTGTGCTTCAAAGTAGCACCATGATCTTCATGATAGAGAGTCTCCTATATTGTCACTTTCATATACTAGTGGGAATTTTTCATTATAGAACTTGGCTTGTATATTCCAATGATGGGCTTCCTCAAATTTCCCTAGGTCTTCGCGAGCAAGCGAGTTGGATGCACACCCACTTAGTTTCTTTTGAGCTTTCATAAACATATAGCTCCCGTGCATCCGTTGAATGGCAATCCCTACTCACTCGCATTGATATCTATTGATGGGCATCTCCATAGCCCGTTGATATGCCTAGTTGATGTGAGACTACCTCCTTCTTTTTGTCTTCTCCACAACCACCATATTTTGTTCCACCTATACTGCTATGTCCATGGCTCACGCTCATGTATTGCGTGAAAGTTGGAAAGGTTTGAGAACACCAAAATTATGAAACAATTGCTTGCTTTTCATCGGGGTTCTGCATGATTTGAATATTTTGTGTGATGAAGACAGAGCATAGCCAGACTATACGATTTTATAGGGATAACTTTCTTTGGCCATGTTATTTTGAGAAGACATAATTGCCTTGTTAGTATGCTTGAAGTATTATTGTTTTTATGTCAATATTAAACTTTTGTTTTGAATCTTATGGATCTAAACATTCATGCCACAATAGAGGAAATTACATGGATAAATATGTTAGGTAGCATTCCACATCAAAAATTCTGTTTTTATCATTTACCTACTCGAGCACGAGCAGGAATTAAGCTTGGGGATGCTTGATGCGTCTCCAACATATCTATAATTTTTTATTGTTCCATGCTATTATATTATCTGTTTTGGATGTTTTATATGCATTAATATGCTATTTTTATATTATTTTTGGGACTAACTTATTAACCTAGAGCCTAGTGCCAGTTTATGTTTTTTCCTTGTTTTTTAGCTTGGCAGAAAAGGAATACCAAACGGAGTACAAACGAAATAAAACTTCATGATGATTTTTCTTGGACCAGAAGACACCCAGGAGACTTCGAGTCCAAGTGAAAAGAGCCACGAGGCCGCGACAAGGGTGGAGGGTGCGCCCAGGGGGGTAGGGCGCGCCCCCTACCTTGTGGGCCCCTCATGACCTTCCTGACCTAGGACTTCCTCCTATATATTCACATATATTCCCAAACCACTAGAAGCATCCACGAAAACACTTTTCCACCACCGCAACCTTATGTTCCCATGAGATCCCATCTTGGGGTCTTTTCCGGCATCCTGGCGGAGGGGGATTCGATCACGGAGGGCATCTACATCAACCCTATGGCCCTTTCGCTGAAGCATGAGTAGTTTACCACAGACCTATGGGTCCATAGCTAGTAGCTAGATGGCTTGTTCTCTCTCTTTGGTTCTCAATACCATGTTCTCCTTGATGTTCTTGGAGATTATCCAATGTAATCTTCTTTTGTGGTGTGTTTGTCGAGATCCGATGAATTGTCGATTGATGATCAGCTTATCTATGAATATTATTTGAATCTTTTCTGAATTCTTATATGCATGATTTGGTATCTTTGTATTTCTCTTTGAATTATCGGTTTGGTTTGGCCAACTAGATTGGTTTTTCTTGCAATAGGAGAGGTGCTTAGATTTGGGTTCAATCTTGCATGATTTCAAACATTTTAAAAGTAGGGGTAGCCACACACGTATTGAATTGTTTCCATCGAGGATAAAAATATGGAGTTTATATCATATTGCATGAGTTTATTCCTCTACATCATGTCATCTTACTCCGTTCTTTATGAACTTAATACTCTAGATGCATGCTGGATAGCGGTCGATGTGTGGAGTAATAGTAGTAGAGGCAGGCAGGAGTCGGTCTACTTGACACGGACGTGATGCCTATATTGCATAATCATTGCTTTGGATACCATCATAACTTTGCACTTTTCTATCAATTGCCCGACAGTAATTTGTTCACCCACCGTACTATTTGTCTTCATGAGAGAAGCCTCTAGTGAAACCTATGGCCCGGGTCTATTTTCCATCATATTAATTTCATATCTACTATTTTGTAATCTTTTATTTCCAGATCTATATAACAAAAAAATCCCAAAAATATTTTATATTTTATTTAGTTTTATTTATCTATCTCTATCAGATCTCACTTTTGCAAATGGCTGTGAAGGGATTGACAACCCCTTTATCGCGTTGGGTGCAAGTATTTGATTGTTTGTTCAGGTATTGGTGATTTGTGTGTTCTTCTCCTACTGGAAAGAACTTGCAGGACATCTTTTGTCCTACCCTCTCGTGTCAGCGGGGTCCTATTGAAAACTAAGGGATATTAAGGCATCCTTTTAATAGAGAACCGGAACAAAGAACTAACACACGGTGAATACATGAACTCCTGAAACTACGGTCATCACCGAGAGTGGTCCCGACTGTTGTCACTCCGGGTTTGCCACATCATAACACGTAGTAGGTGACTATACTTGCAAGATCAGATCGAGAACATGTATATAATGATGATGACGTAAACGGTTCAGATATGAAATTGTGGCACCGGGACCAAAGTGACAAGCATTAAGCATGGCAAAGTCATAGCAACATCAATCTCAGAACATAGTGGATACTAGGGATCAGGGCCTAACAAAACTAACTCGATTACATGATGAATCTCATCCAACTCCTTACCGACCAGTGAGCCTACAAAGGAATTACTCACTCTTGGTGGGGAGCATCATGGAATTGGCGATGGAGATGTGTTGGTGATGATGAAGATTGAAGACCCCCCTCTCCGATGCCCCAAACGGACTGCAAATCTGGCCTCCCGATGAAGAATAGGAGATGGCGGCAGCTCCATCTCTTGAAACGCGATAATTGTTTCTCTCTATTTTTTTTCTGAAATAATGTGATTTTATAGCATCGGTTTCAGAGTCAGCGGGGCCACCAGGTGGGGACAACCCACCGGGGCGCGCCTGGGGGGCAGGCGCGTCCTGGTGGGTTGTGCCCACCCAGGTGCCCCCCTCAGGTGGCTCTTGGCTCCAGAAATTCTCTTTATTGATATAAAAAATCCTCTCAAAGTTTCGTTCCATTCCGAGAACTTTTATTTCTGCACAAAACAACACCATGGTAGTTCTGCTGAAAACAACATCAGTTCGGGGTTAGTTTCATTCAAATCATGCAAATTAGAGTCCAAAACAAGAGGAAAAGTGTTAGGAAAAGTAGATACGTTGGAGACGTATCAACTCCCCCAAGCTTAAACCTTTTCTTGTCCTCAAGCAATCAGTTGACAAACTGAAAGTGAAAAAGAAAAACTTTTACGAACTCTTTTCCTCTTGTTTCATAAATAAGCTTAAACAGCACCCAGGTTTTCAGCAAATATTATGACTAACCATGTCGACAATAACTCTTAAAATTATATTAACTCATATCAATGACATAATCAACTAGAGAGCAATAATAAGATATCTCAAATAGCAACATGTTGTCAAAACAACCATGATATAATATGACAATAGTGGTATCTCGCCAGCCCTTTCTGAGACCACAAAACATAAATGCAGAGCACCCCCAAAGTTCAAGAAGTGACTAAACATTGTAATTCATGGTAGAAAAGATCCAGTCATGATGCACCCAACATTAGCTACACACAATGCATCAGCATGACAGCAGTGCTCTCAGGTTCTGGCGCCTATTTGAGAAGGTGATGACACAACATAAAAGTAAATAGATAGCCCCTTCGCAGAGGGAAGCAGTGATTTGTAGAGGTGCCAGAGCTAAAGTTTTTAAAATAGAGGTAAATGAAACTTTGAGACATGCACCCTTCTCATTTACTTCAAGACTGTCAGTTATCAATATCTTCCATGCAAAACACGCTAGTGGCAGTTCCCAAGCGGAAAGGTAAAGGTTATGACTCCATTGGGAGTTTTTGTTTGATTATTTGTAAGCTCTTTTATTTTTGCAGTTTGGGACTAGGCATCCCTATTACCGCCCTTTTCTCATGCGATGGCGAGTGAACAAACACTCAACCTAAGAATAACCCGCTTAGCATGGAAGATACCGACTACCTCCTGTCGTTCCATGAACGATCCAGGCACACAAAAAGGATATTTATTTGAAGTTTTTTGAGTTGGCACATGCAAATTTACTTAGGACGGCAGGGTAATGCCGCATATAGGTAGGTATGATGGACTCATCTGGAATAACTTGGGTTTCAGGTTTTTTTATGTACAAGCAGAGTTCCCACTTAGTACAAGCGAAGGCTAGCCAATAGGTTGAGAAGCGGCCAGCTAGAGAGCAACAACGGTCATTAACATACATTATGCATAAGTAACATTGGATACTAGCATGAGTAGGATATGAACACCATGAACATAAATATCATAGTGGCTATGTTGGTTTTGATTCAACTACATGCACGAACATGTGCCAAGTCAAGCCACTCGAACATTCAAAGGAGGATACCATATCATCATACTTCATCACAATCATTTTAACACAATGTTAATATCCAAGATAAGTCATTATTCACTCCTAGCTACTTATGCATGGCATGAGAAACTATAATCTCTAATTGTCATTGCAAACATGTTTGATCATAATAGGCTGCATCATGGATACTAGGTTAAACATATTTACAAAAACGGAACAAGTCGAGTTCATACCCATTTCTCTCTAACACGGCCAGTTCATCTAATATCGTCATTATTGCCTTTCACTTGCATGACCGAATGATTTGAAAATAATAATAGTGCAAGAGAGCCACGGACTAAGCTGGAATCTGCAAACATTTTATTCAAAAGAAGAAGACAAGGTAATATGGGCTCTTTGTCAGATCAACAATAATGCAAATGAGAGCCACTCAACATTTTCATCGTGGTCTTCTCCTCGGTATGACTCAAAAGAAAAGAAATTCAGAGAAACACACTGAAATATTTTTGGAGTTTTTAGTTTTTCATAAACAAGCAAATGAAAAGAGAAAAGCAAAAGCGAGAAAAACTATTTACACGGGAATGCTCCGAACAAGTAAAAGAAGAACAAGGAAATCTTTTTGGGTTTTCTTTTTAGTGCTACAACAATTTAAACTAGGAAGAAAAATCAAAAAGAAGCAAGAAACATATTTTTGGATTTTCTCAAAGTTTTTCAAACACACAAGAAGAAAGCGAGAAAATAAATTTAACATGGATGATACAATGAAAAAGTGTGGACACCGACAACTGGAATGAAATGTGTGAACATGAATGTAATGTCGGTGGGAATACGTACTCCCCCAAGCTTAGGCTTTTGGCCTAACTTGGTCTAGGGCCACTCAAAGAAGCCATGAGGTCCAATGTTGAATTGCTGGGGAGCAGGCACCATAGGGTCCCACTGCTGAGGTTCCTCCTGTGCTACATCCTGGTTCTTTCGGTAAGCGACAATGTCCTCAGGCATAATCCTGTAACCGCCCCTAGCAACATGATCAAACAAAGCAGGTGCAGGCAAGGGGATAATATCACGAGTATCCACACTGAAAACTAAGTTGTAAGGCATAGCAATATCAGGGTAATTAGTAGCAATAAAATGGTGGTCCTCCATAGCTGCTCTATCTAAATAAACCTTGGGCAAAGGATGATCATGCTGGCGTATCTGCACATTGAAGTGAGTCGCCAAGCGAGTAGCGTAAATGCCCCCATGTATTTTACCCTTGGATCTGTTAAGGTGAAGGCGGCGTGTCACAATAGCTCCCAAGCTATAAGTGTTGTTGCCATAAAGTGCACGACGCAAAACAACAAAATCTGGGGCGCTAAGTGCACCCACCTTCTCTGTCGCTAGCAAGCACTTTGCAATAAATATGGCAAAATAATGCAAGGCAGGAAACTGCAAGCTAACAGGGGTGGTGCCCGATACTCCTCTCCCATCCCCCACTGTCAGAGTATGGTAAAAACCTTCAAACTCTGAGGGCTTAGTCTCTACCAAATCCCTATCAAAAGGAAGCATGCATATGTCACAAAATTCAGTAAGTGGGATCTGGCGGGTTTCAGCATATAAATTAAACTGCACCTTAGGGGGGTTATTCCTAGAATGAAAATGGAAGTTTTGCACAAAGGAGTTTGTGAGGAGATGATACTATTTGCATTCAGTTGTGATGAAGTCGGTGAGGCCGGCATTAGCAGCATATTGTGTGAACTCTTGAAGGATTTCGACCCCTTCCATGAACGCATTATGTGGCCACTCGTACGACCGTAGCACCGCCAACCTTCGGGTATGGAGATCATTGTCAGATGACTCCCCAATAACCCCCTTGGAGTTCTTCCTGGAAGCAAACTTCCTAAACAAACTCATCTTTTTTCTATGAACAAACTTCTAAAAAATTTAGTCCACAAAACTTTTCTCAACAAAACTTCAAAAAATGATAGCAACTACTCATAGGGGTGTATAGAGGCCATAGAAAGCATTCAAACTACTTAGAACTCTAAGAATTCAACATGCAAGCTCATCTACAGCAGCACCAAGAGTAGCTAATTATTCTAAATATAAACCACTAAAACAAAAACTAATTGGATACATGGAGGAGTCACATACCAAGCAACAAATCCCCGAAACAGTTTTGGAAACGGAGCTTCGAGCAAAGAGATCGAAATCAGCGGTTTCGGGAGCAAGAACATGAGAGAGAGAGAGAGAGAGAGTGATAGTGATTTTTTTCTGGGTGAATGGAGTGATGTGGGAAGAAGTAAGTGAGGATGCCCACGTGGGGACCACAACCCACCAGGGCGCGCCTGGGGGTCCTGGCGTGCCCAGGTGGGTTGTGCCCACTTGGTGCACTTCCCTCTGATATTATTTGCACTAGAAATTCAGAAATATTCAGAAAAAATCATATCAAATTTTCAGAGTATTCTGAGAACTTTTAATTTGGGGTCATTTTTTTGCACAGAAAACTCAGAAAACAGACAAAGCATGGCATTTTATTTTATTTAACTAAGAAAAACAGAAAACAAAAGGTAGAGACAGAAGGTAGTGCTTACTAAATTCATCAACTACATACCTCTAAAAATGATCCATTAATAAGGTTGATCAAGTCTTATTAACAACCACTTTCAATTAGAATGAGATCGAAGAAGTTTCGTAAATCACTAAGTTACTGATGACCCACAAGTATAGGGGATCTATCGTAGTCCTTTCGATAAGTAAGAGTGTCGAACCCAACGAGGAGCAGAAGGAAATGATAAGCGGTTTTCAGTAAGGTTTTCTCTGCAAGCACTGAAATAGTAGGTGATAGATAGTTTTGTGATAAGATAAATAGTAACGAACAAAAAGTAAATAAAGTAAGCAAAGTGCAGCAAGGTGGCCCAATCCTTTATGTAGCAAAGAATAAGCCTGGACAAACTCTAATAATGAAGAAGGAGCTCCCAAGGACACACTGGGAATTATCGTCAAGCTAGTTTTCATCACGTTCATAAGCTTCGCGTTCGGTACTTTGATAATTTGATATGTGGGTGGACCGGTACTTGGGTACTGCCCTAACATGGATAAGCATCCCACTTATGATTAACCCCTATTGCAAGCATCCGCAACTACAAAAAGGAGTATTAAGGTGAACCTAACCACAACATTAAATTCTATGGGTCGATATCAACCCCTAACGAAGCAACGCATAAACTAGGGTTTAAGCTTCTGTCACTCTAGCAACCCATCATCTACTTATTACTTCCCTATGCCTTCTTCTAGGCCCAAATAATGGTGAAGTGTCATGTAGTCGATGTTCACATAACACCACTAGAGGAGAGACAACATACATCTCATCAAAATATCGAACGAATACCAAATTCACATGACTACTAATAGCAAGACTTCTCCCATGTCCTCGGGAACAAACATAACTACTCACAAAGCATATTCATGTTCATAATCAGAGGGGTAATAATACGCATAAAGGATCTGAACATATGATCTTCCACCAAGTAAACCAAATAAAATCAACTACAAGGAGTAATCAACACTACTAGCAACCCACGGGTACCAATTTGTGGTTTTGATACAAGATTGGATACAAGAGATGAACTAGGGTTTTGAGAGGAGATGGTGCTGGTGAAGATGTTGATGGATATTGACCCCCTCCCGATGAGAGGATTGTTGGTGATGACGTTAGTGATGATTTTCCCCTCCCGGAGGGAAGTGTCCCCGGTAGAACAGCTCCGCCAGAGCCCTAGATTGATTCCGCCAAGGTTCCGCCTCGTGGCAGCAGAGTTTCGTCCCGTAAGCTTGCCCCCTGGCCTATTTCTTTTGCCCAAAAAATCTTATTAAATCTGAAAAATTGTTTCGTGGAGTCTCAGGTCTTTTGGAGTTGTGCAGAATAGATTTCCAACGTTTGCTCCTTTTCCAACCAGAATTCCAGCTGTCGGCATTCCCCCTCTTCATGGTAAACCTTGTAAAATAAGAGAGAATAGCCATAAGTATTGAGATATAATGTGTAATAACAGCCCATAATGCAATAAATATTGATATAAAAGCATGATGCAAAATGGACGTATCAACTCTCCCAAGCTTAGACCTCGCTTGTCCTCAAGCGGAAGCTGAAATCGAAAAATATGTCCACATGATTAGAGATAGAGGTGTCGATAAAAATAAAATACGGACATGAGGTCATCATGATCATTCTAATAACAACAACATATATGGATTTTGTCATATGATTTCTTATGTTCAAGTAATAAGCAATTCACAATGTCAAGTATGGTTCAAAAACTTCATTGGGAACTAACAAACTATAATCTCAGTCATTGAAGCAATTGCAATTTATCGTAACATCAGACAGAGTCAATAATAGAGCTTTTCAACAAGCTCACATACTCAACTATCTCGTAGTCCCCTATAATTGTTAACACTCACGCAATACTTGTGGTTATAGAGTTTCAGCCGGACACTGAGAAAGATAGGGGCTTATTGTGTTGCCTCCCAACGTATTCACCTTTAGGTGATGTCAACTATAATAGCCTATGCCAAATTACATCCAATTGGATATATATATATCATGATCTTTCAAACACGAGGAGCTTGCCAAAGGATAAAATGAAAAAGGGAAAGGTGAGGATCACCTTGACTAAAGCATAAAGTAAAACATAAAGTAAAAGATAGGCCCTTCGTAGAGGGAAGGAGAGGTTGTCATGCGCATTTAGGGTTGATGCACGAAGTCTTAATGCAAAAGAACGTCACTTTATATTGCCCCTTGTATGTGGACCTTTATTATGCAGTCCGTCGCTTTTATTACTTCCACAACAAGTCCGTACAAAGCTTATTTTCTCTGCACTAATAAGTCATACATATTTATAGAGCAATTTTTATTGCTTGCACCAATGACAACTTACTTGAAGGATCTTACTCAATCCATAGGTAGGTATGGTGGACTCTCATGGAAAAACTGGGTTTAAGGATATTTCGAAGCACAAGCAGTATCTCTACTTGGTGCAAAGAATTTGGCTAGCATGAGGGGGAGAGGCAAGCTCAACATGTTTTGAAGGTCAACGACAATATACTTTAACTGAGATGTCGGAAAACATAAACCATTACGTTGTCTTCCTTGTCCAACGTCAACTCTTTTAGCATGTCATACTTAATGAGTGCTTCACAATCATAAAAGATGTCCAAGATAATATATTTATATGTGAACCCCTCTTTCCTTATTACTTCCTATTAATTGCAACGATGACCAAGGCTACGTTCATCAACTCTCAACAATGTTTATGCCTCATACTTTCTATATGTGAAGTTATCACTCTCCATAAGATCAATATGAACTATTTTGTTATTTTTACTTTCTCAAGATCATAGCAACATAGCAAAGCCCTTGACTCAACACTATCTTTATTATAGATAGCACACGGACTCGATTACATAAAGAGATCACAAAGCAAAACTCAAAACTACTTGATATCAAAACTTCGAACTAATAGATCAAGATACTACTAAAAGGATCGAACTAAATAAAGCGGTAAAGATAGGAGTGTGATGGTGATACAATACCGGGGCACCTCCCCCAAGCTTGGAAGTTGCCAAGGGGAGTGCCCATACCCATGTGATTATTTCTCCTTCTTCACGGTTGGTGTTATGATCTTCTAGGTGATGATGCCCTTCAGGATGTGGTTCTCCCCCTCGAGCTTATTTACTTGTTGTTTGAGGTCCATATTTTCTTTACGGAGCTTGCCCGTAACGGCCAAAGCTCCTTTTACCCAAGGATGCTGCATAGCTTCTGGAGAACAAGTGAAACTCTTTTTCATATTTTCATAAGAAAGAAATCTAGAGTTGGAAGGGATGACTGAGGCAGGGACAGCCAGGCTAGGTAGTTCCCCCATATTGAATTCTGCTCGGAGACGAGAGGTAACTTCTTGATCTTCCTCCATGGCATCTATCCTTTTCAACTCAGCTTCCATCTCATCCTCTGTTGATGGTCCAAAGCGACAGGCATCGCTATTTGCTCCTGGACCTGGCGTTGGGTGAGACACCCGGCTCTCCCCAACTGACTCCTGAGAAGACATCTTGCTTTACTCTGCAACAGGAATAGCTCGAAACGAAAATAGAGGATATTTGCATGATACGGTGGTCAAAACCTTCGGGAGTATATATAATGAATTTTTACCGACCAAAATACGTAACATACAAGGAAACGGAGTCCGGGAGGCACACGAGGTGCCCACGAGACAGGGGGCGCGCCCTCCTCTCTCGTGGGAGCCTCGTGCCCCTTTCGGACTACTTCTTTCTTCCTAAAATCCTAAAATAATCCAAAACTGATAAAATTGCCATTAGAGTTGTTTTGGAGTCGGTTTACTTACCGTACCACGTACCTATGCCTTTTCGGAGTCTGGAACGTTCTGGAAAGAGTCTCTTATGTATTCCTCAGGGGTTATGGTTTCAATAATATTAGTTTCAACATTGATAGGATTACCTGAAATATAATGTTTAATTCTTTGGCCATTTACCACCCTCGGATTTGTGCCTTCAAAGTTGTTGATTTTTATAGCACCAGAACGATAGACCTCCTCGATAACGTAGGGACCTTCCCATTTTGAGAGAAGTTTTCCTGCAAAAAATCTTAAACGAGAGTTGAACAATAACACATAATCTCCTACGTTAAACTCACACTTCTGTATCCTCTTATCATGCCAACGTTTGACTTTTTCTTTGAAAAGCTTGGCATTCTCATATGCTTGGGTTCTCCATTCATCAAGGGAGCTAATATCAAACGACCTCTTCTCACCCGCAAGTTTGAAGTCATAATTGAGCTCTTTAACAGCCCAATATGCTTTATGTTCAAGTTCAAGAGGTAAATGACATGCTTTTCCATAAACCATCTTATATGGAGACATACCCATAGGATTTTTGTATGCAGTTCTATAGGCCCATAGTGCATCATCAAGTTTTTTGGACCAATTCTTTCTAGATTTATTCACAGTCTTTTGCAAAATTAATTTGAGCTCTCTATTGCTCAACTCTACTTGACTGATACGTCTCCGTCGTATCTACTTTTCCAAACACTTTTGCCCTTGTTTTGGCCTCTAACTTGTATGATTTGAATGGAACTAACCCAGACTGACACTGTTTTCTGCAGAATTGCCATGATGTTGTTTAATGTGCAAAAAACAAAAGTTCTCGGAATGACCTAAAACTCCACGGGATGTCTAATAAAAAATAATAAAAAATCCTGGCCAAAGATGAAGACCAGGGGGCCCACACCCTGTCCACGAGGGTGGGGGCGCCCCCCCGCCCCCCCTCCTGGGCGTGCCCCCCTACCTCGTGGGCCCCCTGGAGACCCTCCGACGCCAACTCCAACTCTATATATTGGCTTTCGGGGAGAAAAAAATCAGAGAGAAGAAATCATCGCGTTTTACGATACGGAGCCGCCGCCAAGCCCTAATCTCTCTCGGGAGGGCTGATCTGGAGTCCGTTCGGGGCTCCGGAGAGGGGGATTCATCGTCGTCATCATCATCAACCATCCTCCATCACCAATTTCATGATGCTCACCGCCGTGCGTGAGTAATTCCATCGTAGGCTTGCTGGACGGTGATGGGTTGGATGAGATTTATCATGTAATCGAGTTAGTTTTGTTAGGGTTTGATCCCTAGTATCCACTATGTTCTGAGATTGATGTTGCTATGACTTTGCTATGCTTAATGCTTGTCACTAGGGCCCGAGTGCCATGATTTCAGATCTGAACCTATTATGTTTTCATGAATATATGTGAGTTCTTGATCCTATCTTGCAAGTCTATAGTCACCTACTATGTGTTATGATCCGGCAACCCCGAAGTGACAATAATCGGGACCACTCCCGGTGATGACCATAGTTTGAGGAGTTCATGTATTCACTATGTGCTAATGCTTTGTTCCGGTTCTCTATTAAAAGGAGGCCTTAATATCCCTTAGTTTCCAATAGGACCCCGCTGCCACGGGAGGGTAGGACAAAAGATGTCATGCAAGTTCTTTTCCATAAGCACGTATGACTATATTCGGAATACATGCCTACATTACATTGATGAATTGGAGCTAGTTCTGTGTCACCCTATGTTATGACTGTTACATGACGAACCGCATCCGGCATAATTATCCATCACTAATCCGGTGCCTACGAGTTTTCCATATACTGGTTCTCGCTTATTTACTTTTCCGTTGCTACTGTTACAATCACTACAAAATACCAAAAACATTACTTTTGCTGTCTTTACTTTTGTTACCGTTACCACCACTATCATATTACTTTGCTACTAAACACTTTGCTGCATATACTAAGTTTCCAGGTGTCGTTGAATTGACAACTCAGCTGCTAATACTTGAGAATATTCTTTGGCTCCCCTTGTGTCGAATCAATAAATTTGGGTTGAATACTCTACCCTCGAAAACTGTTGCGATCCCCTATACTTGTGGGTTATCAGGACCTTTTTCTGGCGCCGTTGCCAGGGAGCATAGCTCTATTCTTTGAGTCACTTGGGATTTATATCTGCTGGACACTATGAAGAACTTGAAAGACGCTAAGACAACAATTTATCCCTCAACTACGAGGGGAGGTAAGGAACTGCCATCTAGCTCTGCACTTGATTCACCTTCTGTTATGAGTAAGCTAGCGACACCTAAACCTGCTTCTGCTATTCGTTCTGATATGTCGCATGTTATTGATGATGCCACTTCTGCTATGCATGATACTTATGATGAAACTACTTCTATGCTTGATACTACTGTGCCCCTTGGTAAATTTCTTGATGAACAGATTTCTAGGTCTAGAGAAAGAGAAATTATTGAATCTGAATACGATGATGAAAGTGATGATGAGAATATGCTTGCTATTCTTGAGGGTTATCTTTTTGATGCAGAATCTTCTGCAGCTATTTTTGCCTGCCAGGATAGATACGAACTTAAGAGGCTGCTAGTTAAATGGAGTAAAGAATCTCTTAGAGATAGAATGAAACCCGACCCTGCTTTTGCTACTTCACCTATCTGTGTTCCCAATAAGGATTATTATGAATTTTCTGTTGATCCAGATATAATTACTTTGGTTGATCCTTTCTATGGCTATGAATCTGAAACTGTTGTGGCACATCTTACTAAGTTAAATGATATAGCCGCCCTGTTTACTAATGATGAGAGATCGCGCTACCTTTATATACTCAAAATATTTCCGTTCTCATTAAAGGGTGATGCTAAGATATGGTTTAATTCTCTTGATCCTGGTTGTGTGCGTAGTCCCCAGGATATGATTTATTACTTCTCTGCTAAATATTTCCCTGCTCATAAGAAACAAGCTGCTTTGAGGGAAATATACAACTTCGTGCAAATTAAAGAAGAGAGTCTCCCACAAGCTTGGGGGAGGCTTCTCAAGTTACTTAATGCTTTGCCTGATCATCCTCTTAAGAAACCTGAAATACTTGATATCTTTTATAATGGACTAACTGATGCTTCCAGAGATTACCTGGATAGTTGTGCTGGTTCTCTTTTCAGGGAAAGAACACCGGATGAAGCTGAAATTCTATTGAATAATATGTTGACAAATGAAAATAATTGGGCACCTCCTGAGCCAGCTCCAGAGCCAATTACTGAGCCTATTCCTAAACCAACACCGAAGAAGAGAGGTGTTCCATTTCTCAGTCCCGAAGATATGCATGAGGCAGAGAAATCTATGAAAGAAAAAGGTATTAAAGCTGAAGATGTTAAGAATTTACCTCCTATTGAAGAAATACACGGTCTTAATTTACCGCCTGTTGAAGAAGTATATGATCTCAATTCCTTATTCACTGAAGAACCTCCTGATCCCGATATCCCGACACAGGTAGTAAAGGTAAATTCTCTCTATAGATATGATAAAGCTGAAGTCCCTCCTACTAAAATTGCTAGTCAGTGCTTGGATGAGTTTGATGACTTTATGTTTAAGCAAGATGACTTTAATGCTTATTTTGGTAGACAATTAAAACAGAATACCTTTATGATTAAACGCTTGGGTGATTTTATGGCTAATATTAGAGGTGAACTTAAACTTGTTAGCAAACATGCTTCTATGGTTACCACTCAAGTAGAACAAGTACTTAAAGCTCAGAAAGAAGTGCTTGATGAAATGAATAGTAAGAAAAATGATTATGCTGTTAGAGTGGCTACTAGAACTGGTAGAATGACTCAGGAACCTTTGTATCCTGAAGGCCACCCTAAGAGAATCGAGCAAGATTCTCAGAGAAATAATATTGATGTACCTAGTTCTTCTAAAAGGAAGAAAAAGAAAAATGATAGGACTTTGCAAACTTCTAGTGAACCTATTGCTGAACCACCTGAGAATCCAAATGATATCTCTATGTCTGATGCTGAAACACAATCTGGTAATGAACATGAACCTAGTGAAAATATTAATGATGATGTTCATGATGATGCTCAACCTAGTAATGATAATGATGTAGAAGTTGAACCTGCTGTTGATCTTGATAACCCACAATCAAGAATCAACGTTATGATAAAAGAGACTTCGTTGCTAGGAAACATGGTAAAGAAAGGGAACCATGGGTTCAGAAACCCATGCCTTTTCCTCCGAAACCATCCAAGAAAAAGGATGATGAGGATTTTGAGCGCTTTGCTGAAATGATTAGACCCATCTTTTTGCGTATGCGATTAACTGATGTGCTCAAAACAAATCCTTATGCTAAGTATATGAAGGATATCATTACTAATAAAAGAAAGATACCGGAAGCTGAAATTTCCACCATGCTTGCTAATTATACTTTTAAGGGTGGAATACCAAAGAAACTTGGAGATCCAGGAGTACCTACTATACCATGCTCCATTAAGAGAAATTATGTTAAAACTGCTTTATGTGATCTTGGAGCCGGTGTTAGTGTTATGCCTCTCTCTTTATATCGTAGACTTGACTTGAATAAGTTGACACCTACTGAAATATCTTTGCAAATGGCTGATAAATCAACTGCTATACCTGTCGGTATTTGTGAGGATGTGCCTGTTGTAGTTGCAAACGTTACTATTTTAACGGACTTTGTTATTCTTGATATTCCCGAGGATGATAGTATGTCTATTATTCTTGGAAGACCTTTCCTTAATACTGCAGGGGCTGTTATTGATTGCAACAAAGGCAATGTCACTTTTCATGTTAATGGTAATGAGCACACGGTACACTTTCCGAGGAAACAACCTCAAGTTTATAGTATCAACTCTATTGGAAAAATTCCATCGATTATATTTGGAGGTTTTGAATTTCCTCTCCCTACTGTCAAGAAAAAGTATGATATTCTTATTGTTGGGGATTTTCATATCCCCGTTGAGGTAACTTAGTGTTATTCGAAATTTCTCCGGTTCCGTGTTATTCGGAATGAGTTTGTTAACAAGACTTGATCAACCTTGTTAGTGGGTTCATTTTGATGATCACGAGATGGATGAAACTAGAAGCACAACCTTCTGTACCCTCTTTATATTTTCTGTTATTTAGTAGAAATAAAGTAAAATAGTATTTTTCTGTCTGTTTCCTGACTTATCCGTGCAATATAAAAATATCCCGAAAATAAAAGTCCTCAGAATGCCATGCCAATTTAATATGATTTTTTCGGGAATATTTGAGGATTTACTGTGCAAAAATTACCGCGGGGGGAGCTGCCACCTGGCCACGAGGGTGGAGGGCGCGCCCTACCCCCTGGGCGCGCCCCCTGCCTCGTGGGCCCATGGTGGCCCTCCTCCACTTATCCCTGCACCCATCTTCTTCCTCTGCCTCACACAAACACGAAAAACCAACTCAAGCACGAGTTCCAGCCCCTGTTGCTGTGATTTTCGATCTCCTTGCTCAAAGCACCTCTCGCAAAACTGCTTGGGGAGATTGTTCCTTGGTATGTGACTCCTCCATTGGTCCAATTAGTTTTTGTTCTAGTGCTTTATTCATTGCAAATTTGTGCTGCATAGGTGACCATGTTCTTGAGCTTGCATGTCAAATTTATATGGTTCCAAGTAGTTCTAATGCTTGATATAGGCTCTAGGCACTTGTGGGAGTTGTTGCTATCAATTTTATTGAAGTTGGTTCACTTTTATTTGAAGTTACTAAAAATTTCAGAAATTTTTCAGAGGAAACAATATGTTTAGGAAGATGTTCCAAGGTGGTTCTTCAAGGAAGCAAGGTCCCAGGCTTGCAATGCGTGATGCTGACGAGGAACCACCAAGAGACGCTCCTGTGAGGCCCTGTGAATGGCCTTCGGAAAATTTTATGAATCAAGCGGGAATCAAAGAAGAATTTAGCGCATATTTGCGTAACGCCAGTCTTGAGGACTTTGAAGCTGACAAATGCCCCCAATATCATGATCTCATAAGTTCATTTGTGAGGAGGTTTGAGTTTTCATCTTCGCGTAATTCTCCTTCAGTCATGTTTGACCTTTATGACAAATCTTATACCATGGACTTAGAGGATTTCACTTTTGCTTGCAAACTTCCATCTTGGGGTAGTGTCAGGGATCCCCCTAAATCTGAATATAGAGACTTTCTTGCTAGAATAACTGTGGGGGAATCTAGAGATATAACATAAGCCACTATAGGGAGCGTTCACTTTCCTGCTATACATTATTTTGCTCTCTTCATAGGTAGATGCATAAATGCTAAGGATGAAGCATGTCACATGTGTGCCCCTGATCTCAGCATTCTCAGAAGTGCTGTGTTAAGAGACTAATCTTATCATATGGGAGCCATTGTAGCTCGTAGGTTGCATCATAATAGACATAACGGAGATTTCTTTGGAGGAATTTATGCAACCCGCTTAGCTAATTTTCTTGAGATAGACATTCCTGAGGGTGATATGGAGTTACCCCCTACTTATTTAGATTTTGATTCTATGGTTTCCCACCAGTTTGTTGAGAGGACTGAACCACCTCTCCAGTATCGACTAGTCTTTAACAAACGGCATGTAGTCCATATTACTCTTCCTGCTCCTGCCTTCTTTGATTCTCAGACAAAAGGAAGATATATTATTACCAGAGAGGAGGCATATGAGTACGAGAGGAGAGCGGAGGCTGCTCGATGCCACGCTACAGCTCAGGAGGCGATAGCCGCTGCATTGCAGTATGACCCCAGCTTCACCTACGGGTATCCGCCAGGCTATCCCTGGCAATAGACCAACTTAGGCCAAAAGCCTAAGCTTGGGGGAGTACGTATTTCCCACCGACATTACATTCATGTTCACACACACGTGCTCATACTCTTTCACTGTAATATCCATGCTGGTTATTTTCTTTTTCCTGCTTTCTTCTTGTGTGTTTAATAAACCTTAAGAAAAAACCAAAAAAATGTTAGTAGTAGTTTATTTCTTTGCTGTAGTAATTAAAAAGTAAACCCAAAAATATTTCTCGTTCTTCTTTTGCTTGTTGGGAGCTTTCCCGTGTAAATAGTTTTTATTTCTTTTCTTTTCTTTTGGGGTCAGTAGGAGAAGACCATGATTAAATTATTGAAGTGGCTCTTATATGCATCATTGTTGATTTAACCAAGAGCCCGTATTGCCTTGTCTTCTCCTGTTTATTGAATGCTCGCAGATTCCAGCTTAGTCCAATGCACGTGCACTCTTATTATTATTCACATCGTTCGGTCGTGCAAGTGAAAGGCAATCATGATGATATATGATGGACTGACTGAGATGGGAAAAGCTGGTATGAACTCGACCTCTCTTGTTTTTGTAAATATGATGAGTTCATCGTTCTTGATTCAGCTTATTATGAATAAACATGTTTGCAATGACAATTAGAGATCATAGTTGCTCGTGCCATGCTTGATTAGCTATGAGTTATAATGGTTTACCTTACGTGCCAACATGCTATTAAAACGGTTGTGATGTGGTATGATGGGGTGGTATCCTCCTTTGAATGATTTAAGTGACTTGACTTGGCACATGTTCACACATGTAGTTGAAACCAATCAACATAGCCTTCACGATATTTATGTTCATGGTGGATTATATCCTACTCATGCTTGTATTCAATGTTTATTAATTTTAATGCATGTTCATGACTATTGTCGCTCTCTAGTTGGTCGCTTCCCAGTCTTTTGCTAGCCTTCACTTGTACTAAGCGGGAATACTGCTTGTGCATCCAATACCTTAAACCCCAAAGTTATTCCATATGAGTCCACTATACCTTCCTATATGCGGTATCTACCTGCCGTTCCAAGTAAATTTGTATGTGCCAAACTCTAAACCTTCAAATAAACATTCTATTTTGCATGCTCGAATAGCTCATATATCAACTAAGGCTGCCCTTATCTTCCGTGTTAGGCGGGTTATTCTCAAGAGGAGTGGACTCCGCTCCTCATTCACGAGAAAATGGCTGGTCACCGGCATGCCCAGTCCCATGCTTTATGCAAACTAAATCAAAATAATTGCAAACAAAACTCCCCCTAGGACCCATTGAATGTCGGAGGCACTCGTTGTTTTGAGCAAGCCATTTATTGACGCTTGTGGAGGAGGGGGAGTATAAACTTTACCATTCTGTTTGGGAACCGCCTATAATTTGTTTAGCATGGAAGATATCGTCATCTCTTACTTGTTATGTTGACAATGAAAGTATGCCGCTCAAAATATAATTTATCTCTATTTCAAAACCGAGCTCTGGCACCTCTACAAATCCCTGCTTCCCTCTGCGAAGGGCCTATCTATTTACTTTTATGTTGAGTCATCACCCTCTTATTAAAAGCACTAGCTGGAGAGCACAGTTGTCATTTGCATTCATTACTGTTAATTTATATCGGGTATGACTATGATTGGATCTCTTTTACCATGAATTACAATGTCTAGTCAGTCCTTGATCTTTGAAGGTGCTTTGCATTTATGTTTTGCGGTCTAAGAAAGGGCTAGCGAGATACCATCTTGTTATATCATATTATGATTATTTTGAGAAAGTGTTGGCTTGACATAGGTACAACAACAAGAGCAAACAGAGTTTGTAAAAGTTTTTCTTTTTCTCTTTCAGTTTGTCAACTGAATTGCTTGAGGACAAGCAAGGGTTTAAGCTTGGGGGAGTTGATACGTCTCCGTCGTATCTACTTTTCCAAACACTTTTGCCCTTGTTTTGGCCTCTAACTTGTATGATTTGAATGGAACTAACCCGGACTGACGCTGTTTTCAGCAGAATTGCCATGATGTTGTTTTATGTGCAGAAAACAAAAGTTTTCGGAATGACCTGAAACTCCACGGGATGTCTTATAAGAAATAAGAAAAAATCATCGCTAAAGATGAAGACCAGGGGACCCACACCCTGTCCACGAGGGTGGGGGGCGCGCCCCCCCTCCTGGGCGTGCCCCCTACCTCGTGGGCCCCCTAGAGACCCTCCGACGCCAACTCCAACTCTATATATTGGCTTTCGGGGAGAAAAAAATCGGAGAGAAGAAATCATCGCGTTTTACGATACGGAGCCACCGCCAAGCCCTAATCTCTCTCGAGAGGGCTGATCTGGACTCCGTTCGGGGCTCCGAAGAGGGGGATTCGTTGCCGTCGTCATCATCAACCATCCTCCATCACCAATTTCATGATGCTCACCGTCGTGCGTGAGTAATTCCATCGTAGGCTTGCTGGACGGTGATGGGTTGGATGAGATTTATCATGTAATCAAGTTAGTTTTGTTAGGGTTTGATCCCTAGTATCCACTATGTTCTGAGATTGATGTTGCTATGACTTTGCTATGCTTAATGCTTGTCACTAGGGCCCGAGTGCCATGATTTCAGATCTGAACCTATTATGTTTTCATGAATATATGTGAGTTCTTGATCCTATCTTGCAAGTCTATAGTCACCTACTATGTGTTATGATCCGGCAACCCCGAAGTGACAATAATCGGGACCACTCCCGGTGATGACCATAGTTTGAGGAGTTCATGTATTCACTATGTGCTAATGCTTTGTTCCTGTTCTCTATTAAAAGGAGGCCTTAATATCCCTTAGTTTCCAATTGGACCCCGCTGCCACGGGAGGGTAGGACAAAAGATGTCATGCAAGTTCTTTTCCATAAGCACGTATGACTATATTCGGAATACATGCCTACATTACATTGATGAATTGGAGCTAGTTCTGTGTCACCCTATGTTATGACTGTTACATGACGAACTGCATCCCGCATAATTATCCATCACTAATCCGGTGCCTACGAGTTTTCCATATACTGGTTCTCGCTTATTTACTTTTCCGTTGCTACTGTTACAATCACTACAAAATACCAAAAACATTACTTTTGATGTCTTTACTTTTGTTACCGTTACCACCACTATCATATTACTTTGCTACTAAACACTTTGCTGCAGATACTAAGTTTCCAGGTGTGGTTGAATTGACAACTCAGCTGCTAATACTTGAGAATATTCTTTGGCTCCCATTGTGTCGAATCAATAAATTTGGGTTGAATACTCTACCCACGAAAACTGTTGTGATCCCCTATACTTGTGGGTTATCATTGACCACTAGACTGCGGATGATAAGGAGATGCGATTCTATGATTGACATCATACTTAGCAAGCATCTTACGGAAAGCACCATGAATAAAGTGTGAACCACCATTAGTAATAAGATATCTAGGGACTCCAAACCTCAGAAAAATAACTTCTTGAAGCATTTTAATAGAAGTGTTATGATCAGCACTACTAGTTGGAATAGCTTCTACCCACTTAGTAACGTAATCAACAGCAACTAAAAATATGTGTATAACCATTAGAGGCAGGAAAAGGTCCCATATAAATCAAAGCCCCAAACATCAATTGGTTCAATAACAATGAGAATAATTGATAGGCATTTCTTGAGGTCTACTAATGTTACCTATTCTTTGACATTCATCACAAGATACGACAAACTTACGAGCATCTTTGAAAAGAGTAGGCCAATAAAAACCAGATTGTAGTACCTTGTGTGAAGTTCTATCTCCAGCGTGGTGTCCTCCATAGGATTCAGAGTGACACTTGCGTAGGATCTGTTCTTGTTCATGCTCAGGCACACAACGTCTAATAATACCATCTACTCCTTCTTTATAAAGGTGTGGATCATCCCAGAAGTAATGTCTTAAATCATAAAAGAACTTTTTATTTTGCTGGTATGTGAAACTAGGCGGCATATATTTAGCAACAATTTAATTAGCATAATAAGCATACCAAGGAGCAGTACGAGAAGCATTGACAACCGCTAATTGTTCAACAGGAAAACTATCATTAATAGGCAGTGGGTCATCAAGAACATTCTCTAACCTAGACAGGTTGTCTGCAACGGGGTTCTCCCCTCCCTTTCTATCAATAATATGCAAGTCAAATTCTTGGAGCAAGAGAACCCATCTAATGAGTCTAGGCTTAGCATCTTTCTTTTCCATAAGATATTTAATATCAGCATGATCAGTGTGAACAGTAACTTTGGAATCAACAATATAAGGTCTAAACTTATCACATGCAAACACAACTGCTAAGAATTATTTTTTAGTAGTAACATAATTTCTCTGGGCAGTATCAAGAGTCTTGCTAGCATAATGAATAACATTCAATTTCTTATCAACTCTTTGCCCTAAAACAGCACCTACAGCATAATCACTAGCATCGCACATAATTTCAAAAGGTAAATTCCAATTAGGTGGCTGGACAATAGGTGCAGTGATCAAAGCCTTCTTAAGCGTTTCAAATTCTTCTACACAATCATCATCAAAGACAAAAGGAATATCTTTTTGCAATAAATTAGTCAGAGGCCTAGAGATTTCAGAAAAATCCTTAATGAATCTCCTATAAAAATCAGCGTGACCAAGGAAACTTCTTATACCTTTTATGTCCTTGGGACATGGCATCTTTTCAATAGCATCAACTTTGGCTTTATCAACTTCAATACCTCTCTCGGAGATCTTGTGCCCCAAGACAATGCCTTCATTAACCATAAAGTGACACTTTTCCCAATTCAGGACGAGACTAGTGTCTTCGCATCTCTGCAAAACTCGATCAAGGTTGCTCAAACAATCATCATAAGAGGATCCATAGACGGAGAAGTCATCCATGAATACCTCACAAATCTTTTCACAAAAATCAGAAAATATAGCCATCATGCATCTTCGAAAGGTAGCAGGTGCATTACATAAACCAAAAGGCATATGTCTATACGCAAAAGTACCAAAAGGGCAAGTAAAAGTAGTTTTAGATTGATCCCCCGCTGATACAGGTATCTGAGAGAAGCCAGAGTAACCATCTAGAAAGCAAAAATGTGTGTGTTTGGATAGCCTTTCTAGCATTTGATCAATAAAAGGTAAAGGGTAATGATCTTTCTTAGTAGCTTTATTTAACTTACGAAAATCAATTACCATCCTATAGCCTGTAATAATTCTTTGCGGGATCAATTCATCTTTATCATTAGGGACAACGGTAATACCTCCCTTTTTAGGGACACAATGGACAGGGCTTACCCATTCACTATCAGCAACGGGATAAATAATGCCTCAAGGAGCTTTAGTATCTCCTTTCTTACCACTTCCTTCATTTTGGGATTTAATCGTCTTTGAGGATCTCTAACTGGTTTGGCATCTTTCTCCAACGACATTTTGTGTTGACATAATGTGGGACTAATGCCCTTAAGATCATCCAGAGTATACCAATAGCAGCTCGGTGCTTCTTCAGAGTTTTCAGTAATCTTTCTTCTTCTTTCTCTGAAAGGTTAGCACTAATAATAACAGGATATATTTCTTTTTCATCAAGATAAGCATACTTAAGATTATCAGGTAAGGGTTTGAGTTCAAACACGGGGTCACCCTTGGGTGGAGGGGGATCCCCAAGAATTTCAACGCGAAGGTTATGTTTCAACATAGGTTCTTGTTTAAGGAACACTTCATCTATTTCTTCCCTTTCCTTCATAAACATATCGTTTTCATGGTCTAGCAAATATTGTTCTAACGGATCAGTTGGTGGAACAGCAATGGAAGCGAGACCAATAATTTCATCCTTACTAGGTGGTTCCCTTTCACGAGGTTGTCTACTAAACTTAGAAAAATTAAACTCATGCGACATACCATCTATGCCAACAGTGACAATATTCTTTTCACAATTAATCTTAGCACTAGCAGTATTCAAGAAGGGTCTACCAAAAATAATGGGACAAAAATCATCTTGTGGGGAACAAGAAAATCAGCAGGGTATTTAATCTTCCCACACAAGACTTCAACATCTCTAACAATCCCAATAGATTTAATGGTGTCCCTATTAGCAAGCTTAATATTAACATCAATGTCTTCTAATTCAACAGGTGCAATATCGTGCATAATTTCTTTATAAAGATCATAAGGTATCACATTAGCACTAGCACCCATATCACATAAACCGTGATAACAATGATCTCCTATTTTAACAGAAATTACAGGCGTGCCTACAATAGGTCTACGTGTCTTAGTATCTGGTCTAGCAATATTAGCAGTTTCACCACAAAAAGAAATAACATGCCCATCTAAGTCCTCATCCAAAATATCTTTAATCATAGCAATACCAGGTTCAACATTAATTTGCTCAGGAGGTGTATAGGTCCTAGTATTACTCTTACAGACAACAATTGAAGCTTTGACATGATCTTTTATCCTAACAGGAAAAGGAGGTTTTTCAACATAAGCAATAGGAATAATGGGATCACTATATGTAATAGTCTTCTCTTCGACTGTAATAGGTGCAACTACTTTAACTTCAACAGGAGGATTATATTTAAACCACTTCTCTTTAGGGAGACCAACGTGAGTAGCAAAAGTTTCACAAAAGTAGCTACTATCTCAGAGTCAAGTCCACACTTAGAGCTAAATCCACGGAAAGCATCGGTATCCATAAAAGATTTAACACAATCGAACTTAGGTGTCATACCTGACTCCTTACCATCGTTGGAACCCCAATCTTCAGAGTTGCGTTTAATTCTTTCCAATAAGTCCCATTTGAATTCAATAGTCTTCAACATATAGGAACCAACACAGGAAGTATCGAGTAGGTTGCGATTATCAAGAGAAAGCCGAGCATCAAAATTCTGAATGATCATTTCCTAAGAAAGCTCATGATTGGGGCATGAATATAACATTGACTTAAGCCTCCCCCAAGCTTGAGCGATGCTTTCTCCTTCGCGAGGACAGAAATTATATATGTAATTACGATCACGATGAACAAGATGCATAGGATAGAACTTCTGGTGAAATTCCAACTTCAATCGCTTATAGTTCCAATATCTTGTATCATCACATAGCCTATACCATGTCATTGCATCTCCCTTCAAAGATAAAGGAAAGACCTTCCTTTTGACAACATCATCGGAAATACCTGCAAGCTTAAATAATCCACAAACTTCATCCACAAAGATAAGGTGTAAGTTGGGATGCAATGTTCCGTCTCCTGCAAAAGGATTAGCTAGCAGTTTCTCTATCATACCCGAAGGAATCTCAAAGTGAATATTTTCATAAGGTTCAGTAGGTTGAGGTTCATCTATTGGCTCTTCTGGTTGGGGTGAAGATACCCCAAACAAGCCCCTCAAAGGATTAGTTTCCATAGTGAAAAGTAACAGAAAATTTCAGCACACTATATAAATGTTTCCTTACCAAGTTCCACTCACCAAGAGCGCTACGCTCCCCAGCAACGGCGCTAGAAAAGAGTCTTGATGACCCACAAGTATAGGGGATCTATCGTAGTCCTTTCGATAAGTAAGCGTGTCGAACCCAACGAGGAGCAGAAGGAAATGATAAGCGGTTTTCAGTAAGGTTTTCTCTGCAAGCACTGAAATAGTAGGTGATAGATAGTTTTGTGATAAGATAAATAGTAACGAACAAAAAGTAAATAAAGTAAGTAAAGTGCAGCAAGGTGGCCCAATCCTTTATGTAGCAAAGGATAAGCCTGGACAAACTCTAATAATGAAGAAGGAGCTCCCGAGGACACATTGGGAATTATCGTCAAGCTAGTTTTCATCACGTTCATAAGATTCACGTTCGGTACTTTGATAATTTGATATGTGGGTGGACCGGTGCTTGGGTGATGTCCTTACTTGGACAAGCCTCCCACTTATGATTAAACCCTCTCGCAAGCATCCGTAACTACGAAAGAAGAACTAAGGTAAACCTAACCATAGAATGAAACATATGGATCCAAATCAGCCCCTTACGAAGCAACGCATAAACTAGGGTTTAAGATTCTGTCACTCTAGCAACCCATCATCTACTTATTACTTCCCAATGCCTTCCCCTAGGACCAAATCATGGTGAAGTGTCATGTAGTCGATGTTCACATAACACCACTAGAGGAGAGACAACATACAGCTCATCAAAATATTGAACGAATACCAAATTCACATGATTAATTGTAACAAGACTTATCCCATGTCCTCAGGAACAAACGTAAGTACTCACAAAACATATTCATGTTCATAATAAGAGGAGTATTAAATAGCATTAAGGATCTGAACATATGATCTTCCATCAAATAAACCAACTAGCATCAACTACAAGGAGTAATCAACACTACTAGCAACCCACATGTCCTCAGGTACTTTGATAATTTGATATGTGGGTGGACCGGTACTTGGGTACTGCCCTAACATGGACAATCATCCCACTTATGATTAACCCCTATTGCAAGCATCCACAACTACAAAAAGGAGTATTAAGGTAAACCTAACCACAACATTAAACATATGGGTCCATATCAACCCCTAACGAAGCAACGCATAAACTAGGGTTTAAGCTTCTGTCACTCTAGCAACCCATCATCTACTTATTACTTCCCTATGTCTGCCTCTAGGCACAAATAATGGTTAAGTGTCATGTAGTCAATGTTCACATAACACCACTAGAGGAGAGACAACATACATCTCATCAAAATATCGAACGAATACCAAATTCACATGACTACTAATAGCAAGACTTCTCCCATGTCCTCGGGAACAAACGTAACTACTCACAAAACATATTCATGTTCATAATCAGAGGGGTAATAATATGCATAAAGGATCTGAACATATGATCTTCCACCAAGTAAACCAAATAGCATCAACTACAAGGAGTAATCAACACTACTAGCAACCCACGGGTACCAATTTGTGGTTTTGATACAAGATTGGATACAAGAGATGAACTAGGGTTTTGAGAGGGGATGGTGTTGGTGAAGATGTTGATGGAGATTGACCCCCTCCCGATGAGAGGATCGTTGGTGATGACGTTGGTGATGATTTCCCCCTCTCGGAGGGAAGTGTCCCCGGAAGAACAGCTCCGCCAGAGCCCTAGATTGATTCCGCCAAGGTTCCGCCTCGTGGCGGCGGAGTTTCGTCCCGTAAGCTTGCCCACGATTTTTTTCCAGGACAAAACCCTTCATATAGCAGAAGATGGCAGCTAGAAGCCCACCAGGGGCCCAGGAGATAGGGGGCGCGCCCTACAGGGGGGCGCGCCCCCTGTCTCCTGGACAGGGTGTGGGCCCCCTGGCCTATTTCTTTTGCCCAAAAAATCTTATTAAATCTGAAAAATTATTTCGTGGAGTCTCAGGTCTTTTGGAGTTGTGCAGAATAGATTTCCAACGTTTGCTCCTTTTCCAACCAGAATTCCAGCTGCCGGCATTCCCCCTCTTCATGGTAAACCTTGTAAAATAAGAGAGAATAGCCATAAGTATTGAGATATAATGTGTAATAACAGCCCATAATGCAATAAATATTGATATAAAAGCATGATGCAAAATGGACGTATCAGTTACCTCAAAGGGGATATGAATGTCCCCAACAATAAGCATTTAATATTTCTTTTTAACAGTAGGTAGAGGTAGTTGAAAACTTCCAATAGTGATTGTCAGAGATTTTTCAATAAAATTAATATCATTCACTTGGAATTGTTTGTTCGGAAAGTGCACCTTATGTTACCATTGATCTGACAAGTGACCTTGCTTTTATTGCAATGAATAATAGCCCCTGCAGTATTCAAGAAGGGTCTACCAAGGATAATCGACATGTTGTCGTCCTCGGGCATCTCAAGTATAACAAAGTCAGTCAAAATAGTAACATTAGCAACAACAACGGGCACATCCTCACAAATACCGATAGGTATGGCTGATGATTTGTCAGCCATTTGCAAAGATATTTCGGTAGGTGTGAGTTTATTCAAATCAAGTCTTTTATATAAATATAAAGGCATAGCACTAACACCAGATCCCAAATCACATAAACTAGTTTTCACATAATTTCTTTTAATGGAGCAAGGTATAGTTGGTATTCTCGAATCTCAAGTTTTTTAGGTACTCCATCTTTAGAAGTATAATTAGCAAGCATAGTGGAGATTTTAGCTTCCGGTATTTTTCTCTTAGTGGTGATGATGTCTTTCATATACTTTGCATAAGGAGGCATTTTTAAGATATCGGTTAAGCGAATTCGCAGAAAGACTGGCCTCAGCATTTCAGCAAAGCGTTCAAATTCTTCATCATCTTTCTTTTTAGTTGACTTAGGTGGAAAGGGCATAGGCTTTTGAACCCATGGTTCTCTTTCCTTATCGTGTTTTCTTGCAACAAATTCTCTTTTATCATATCTTTTATTCTTAGGTTGTGGGTTATCAAGATCAACAGCTGGTTCTATCTCAACATCATTATCTGGTTCTTTATCATTTGTTTGAGTGTCTTCATGAACCTCATCATTATGTTTTTCATTATCAGAAGGTGAGTGTCCATTACCAAATTGAGTTTCGGCATCAAAGATAGAAACTTCATTATCATTATCAGGAGGTTTTTTCTATTTTAGGTTCACTAGAGGCAGGAAAAGTCCTATTATATTTCTTCTTCCTTTTCTTTTTATAAGGACTAGGTACATCAGTGTTAATTCTTTGAGAGTATTGTTCAATTCTCTTTGGGTGTCCCTTAGGATAAAGTGGTTCTTGATTCATTTTACCTCCTCTAGACGCTACTCTAACAGCAAAGTCACTTATATTATTGTTCATTTCATCAAGCAACTCTCTTTGAGATTTAGCAACTTGTTCTAATTGAGTTTGAACCATAGAGGCATGCTTTCCTACACCTATAATATCATTTGAGATTCTAAATAACAAGTCACTTAAGTGAGCAACCATATCAGAGTTGTATTTCAATTGTTTCATAACATTTGCATTGAAGTGATCTTGCTTTCTAATGTAATTATCAAACTCATAAAGGCATTGACTAGGATGTTTATTACGAGGGTCATCACTATCATTGAATTTCATTAAAGAATTTACCTCTACCACCTTAGGTGGAGGTGGTGCTTCAAGCCCATGTATTTCTTTGATAGGTGGTAAATTTTTAACATCCTCGGCCTTAATACCTTTTTCCTTCATAGATTTCTTTGCCTCTTGCATATCTTCAGGACTGAGATATAAGATACCCCTCTTCTTCGGAGTGGGTTTAATAGGTGTTTCAGGAGGAGTCCAATCATCATAATTTTTCAATATGTTATTCAATAATTCCTCGGCTTGCCCAAAAGTTGGTTCCTTGAAAACACAACCAGCACAACTATCTAGGAAATCCCTAGAAGCATCGGTTAGTCCATTATAGTAGATATCAAGTATTTTATTTTTCATAATAGGATGATCAGGCAAAGCATTAAGCAATTGGAGAAACCTCCCCAAGCTTGTGGGAGACTCTCCTCTTTAATTTGCACAAAGTTAAATATTTTCTACAAGGCATCTTGTTTCTTATGAGCAGGGAAATATTTTTCAGAGAAATAATAGATCATATCCTGGGGACTACGCACACGACCAGGAGCAAGAGTATTGTACCAAGCTTTGGCATCACCCTTTAATGAGAACGGAAATAACTTAAGAATATAGTAATGGCGAATCTTCTTATCTTGAGCAAAAAGGGTGGCTATATCATTCAACTTAGTAAGATGTGCCACAACAGTTTCAGTCTCATAACCATGGAAAGGATCAGATTCAACCAAAGTGATTAACTCTGGGTCGACAGAGAACTCATAATCCTTATCATCAATAAAAATAGGTGAAGTAGCAACTCAGGATCACATTTCATTTTAGCATTCAGATATCTTTCTTTATACTTGCGTAATAATTTCTCTAGATCATCTCTATCCTTACAAGCAAGAGTATCTCTAGTTGCCTCCTCACTCATAGTATAACCTTCTGGTACCTTTGGCAATTCATATCTAGGAGGACTAGTTCTAGTAGGTTTTTCAAGATTTTCAGTTTCAAGTTCATCATCAGATTCAACAATATCATGTTGTCTTACTCTAGCAATTTGTTCATCAAGAAATTCACCTAGTGGCACATCATCATCAAGCAAGGTACTATCATCATCATGAGTACCATTCATAGCAGAAGTAGCATCATCAATAACTTGCGACATATCAAAATTAATAGAATGTTGTGGAGTTGCAAGTTTACTTATAACAGAAGGTGAATCTAAAGCAGCTGGATGGCAGTTCCTTAACTCTCCTCATCTTTGAGGAAAAAATCTTAGTCTTAGCATCCTTCAGATTCTTCATAGTGATAATATGATAATAATACCAAGTGACTCAACAAATATAGCTATGCTCCCCGGCAACGGCGCCAGAAAAAGGTCTTGATAACCCACAAGTATAGGGGATCGCAACAGTTTTTGAGGGTAGAGTATTCAACCCAAATTTATAGATTCGACACAAGGGAAGCCAAAGAATATTTGAAGGTATTAGTAGCTGAGTTGTCAATTCAACCATACCTGGAGATTAATTATCTGCAGCAAAGTGATTAGTAGCACAGTGTCGGTGTACAAAAGTATGGATGCTACTGTACCCCTTACTTGTGCACGGACGGTCGCAGCCACCCCTACAGCGAGGTTTGGCGACGCAGAGGAAGGCAGCAAGAGGCAAGACAGGTACAAAGAACATCAAGGCAAGTGCTCAGAGTAGCGAGCAGCGAGAGGTAAGTAGGGCCACGCCCGGCAACAAGCCATGCCGAGGCGACCTGCAATGCCCCCGGCAAGACCCGTGCCGGGGCTACTTGTGAAGGGGTTGCCGGGGCAACTTGCGAAGAGACCAGCAAGGCCACCATCCTTGGGGTTGAGAGCTCTGACACCGTCGACAATGTTCAAGACCAGGATTTGGAGAGCACATGCCTGGTAGCCTGCGGCTCCTCATGAAGATCAACGGCCCATGAGTCCACGTGGGATCAAATGATGAAGTCTTGCCAGGCACGACTCCAAGGCCCCCGGCAAGCCTTTCCGGGGACGATCGCTGGGCCACGGTCGGGCCCGCGCTCGGCAGGGTTCCGCCACCTCACCACCACTCCAACACGATGATAAGCATGCCCGCAAAGCAGGCGCATGCGTGGCGGCATGCAGATCTTCGTGGAAGCCTACCACTTTGCCAACACAGCAGCTGGTTGGCCAGCATGGCGATGCATGCCTCGTCGTCCCAGAGGCGTGGCAGGGCATGGAGAAGCGGCAAAGGACGGGATGGCCTCTGTTGCCATCCCCAATAAAGCGAGAGGACACATTGGCATCACATTAAATGTGCTTGTCCTACGTTGATCGAGCGATAAGCTCGTATCACTGTAGTTTGCCACCTCCTGTGTGCCACTGTGGCAACCCATTTGTGTATAAAAGGAGGCCCAAGGCACACAGAGAGGGGATTCGGACTTTTGGACAAAGCACACATCATAGCTAGTTCAAGAGCTCAAGAATACTGATATAACCAGATAAAGCAGGACTAGGGTATTATGCATCCTCGTGGCCCAAACCTGGATAAAAATCCTCTGTGTCCTAATGGCTCGACCTGCTCTTCATGCAACTAATCCCATGCCGAACATAGAAGGGATCCTTGTGACCCCATAGGTGATTGGTTTCCCTGACATCTTTGGTGCACCAGGTAGGGGGAGCGCTAGTTGTGAGAATCTGGTCTGTAGTTAGTACAGTAGCTCTCTCATCGCCATGGCTCCGAACAAGAAGACAGCTGTGGCGATTGGTCCGTCCGGGGCCGCTCCGCCCGCACCCGCACGGACGGGCGACGGGGCGGGCGCCGGTGGTGGAGGAGATCGAGATCGTCCACACCATCCGAATACAAGAAGTCAGGCCGCTAGCGTCCTCTGCAGCGGTGACGGGGGTTGGCGTGCCGCCGCGCCCAAGGGTGGAGTTGTGCCACCTGCGGGTGATGTGGGGACCTCCAAGGGCGGAAGATCGACCTCACCAACGCGTGTGCCGCGGTCTCCTCATCTCGTGCACTAAGAACCATGTCGCGACGCTGAGGACCCCGAGCATCGCCATGGCAAGAGCCCTCATCGTCACTCTCAAAACACGCAGGGCCGACATGCACATCATGGTGCGGGAGAAAAGAGCGCGTGGCCGCGGAATCGAGATGGGACTCCTTCTGACGTTGTTAGAAGTCCGATTTCCTCTCATTCCTCGCACCTGTCGCTGCCACCCACGCGAGCGGAAGCGCTGTCGCGAGCGCATCTGCTCCTCGACTTTCCTCCTGCCTTCGAGAAACAAGAGGAGTGGAGGGATGCTATCCAAAGCCTTATTAGCCATGCCAACAGAGATGGACACTGGGGAGCGAGCCCCTCACGGTGCCGAAATGACGAGCCGACGCGTGTAGGCAGTGGAAGGGTCGAGGACGCCGCAACCACGGTGCACTCCCCCCCCCCCCCCGCCACCATGGTCGGCCCGTTGGGGCGACACCCGGGACAACGTGTCCACGGCATCGTCATACCCACGGACACGCCATGACCAGCACCAAGTTCTTCAAGAGCGCCTCAAGGAGGACGCCCGGACTACAATCGAGCTGCGATGGGAAGCACGTCACCAGTCCGATAGGTGTGCTGGGCCTGCTGAGTGCAGGCCTGTGCCGGGGGATGCTAGTGATTTTCCATATGCAATCACTTGTCCAGCATTCACCCGCGAGCTGCGACAGTTCCAGTGGACCAACACACGCACATTCAAACCAGAAGTCCCAGAGAAGTACGACGGCAAGACTCACCCGTCTGAGTTCTTGAGCGTTTACACTATTGTGATGCAAGCTGCCAGAGCACGGGACGACAAAATACTCGCCAACAATTTCTCGTTGGCACTTAAGCCCAACGTTAGGTCATGGTTGATGCATCTGCCGATAAATTCCATTGCCTCTTGGTCCGACCTGTGCCACAATGAAAGCACAAGTGCTCCCTAGGTGGTTTTGGTAATTAATGTCAACATATCTCTTGTTGGACTAACACTTTTATCTAGTATGTTTCAAATAAGTTCAACAATGGAGTGGCATGGACTGAAGGATGTGGGCACTCCTTCAAGATGCTAAGGACAAAGGATTGTCTCAAGATTCAAGCTCAAGACTCTTCATTTTACATTTTAGTGATCCAAGATCACATTGAGTCTATAGGAAAAGCCAATACTATCAAGAAGGGATGAGGTGTTGCTTAATGAGTTTCTTGCTCCATAGTGCTTAGTGATATGCTCCAAAATCCTCAACTGCTTTCCCACTTCCACAAATATGTCCCAAAACCTAAAGTCAAACTCGGCTCCACTGATTCTTTCTATCCGGCGCCACCGAGTTTGGATGTCATAGCCACTGCCAGAAACCCTAGGCAGATCGGTCATACCGACAGGGATCTCAGTCTCACCGAGATGGGATTGTAATCTCTCTGTGTATGTCCATTACCAAAATCAGTCTCACCAAGTTTGAGCAATCGGTACTACCGAAATTACAATGCAAACTTCCTGGTTAACTTATTACCAAAATCAGTCCCACCGAGTTTGTGTAATCGGTCCAACCGAGTTTGCCTGGCCAACTCTCTGGAAAGCTTGTTACCAAAAATCGCTCTCACCGAGTTTGTGTAATCGGTCTTACCGAGATTACGTTATGCCCTAACCCTAACCATATCGGTCTTACCGAGTTGCATTTCGGTCCCACCGAAAATCCTAACGGTCACTAGGTTTACTAAATCGGTCCGACCGAGTTCGTTGATTCGGTCCCACCGAGTTTGGTAGATTGTGTGTAACGGTTAGATTTTTTGTGGAGACTATATATACCCCTCCACCTCCTCTTCATTCATGGAGAGAGCCATCAGACTGAACCTACACTTCCAGCATACATTTTCTGAGAGAGAACTACCTACTCATGTGTTGAGGCCAAGATATTCCATTCCTACCATATGAATCTTGATCTCTAGCCTTCCCCAAGTTGCTTTCCACTCAAATCTTCTTTCCACTAGATCCAAATCCTATGAGAGAGAGTTGAGTGTTGGGGAGACAATCATTTGAAGCACAAGACCAAGGAGTTCATCATCAATGCACCATTTGTTACTTCTTGGAGAGTGGTGTCTCCTAGATTGGCTAGGTGTCACTTGGGAGCCTCCGACAAGATTGTGGAGTTGAACCAAGGAGTTTGTAAGGGCAAGGAGATCGCCTACTTCGTGAAGTTCTACCGCTAGTGAAGCAAGTCCTTCGTGGGCGATGGCCATGGTGGGATAGACAAGGTTGCTTCTTCGTGGACCCTTCGTGGGTGGAGCCCTCCGTGGACTCGCGCAACCGTTACCATTCGTGGGTTGAAGTCTCCATCAACGTGGATGTACGATAGCACCACCTATCGGAACCACGCCAAAAACATCCGTGTCTCCAATTGCATTTGAATCCTCCAAAACCCTTCCCTTTACATTCTTGCAAGTTGCATGCTTTACTTTCCACTGCTCATATACTCTTTGCATGCTTGCTTGCTATGTATTGTGATTGTTAAAATTGTGCCTAAACTTCACTTGAACTTAAAGATCTTAAAAACTGCAACTTTGGTACTTAGTGTCTAATCACCCCCCTCTAGACACCTCTTCTCAAGGTCCTACACATAAGTTTGTTGATGCCTTCATAAGCGGCCACGTAGCTCCTGGGCAGGCAAGTGAATTGCACGTGATCCCTCAGAGAGACGGCGAATCCTTACGCAAGTACATACAGAGGTTTAGCCGCATGCAGTACAACATTCCCGATGTTCATCCTGCCGCCGTCATCAGCGCGTTCCACCAAAACATGCGCAATGGAAAGATGTGTGAAGAGCTGGTCATGAACAAGGTTGTGGATGTTGCCGAGCTGTATGTTCTGGATGACAGATGTACCCGAGAGGAGGAAGGAAGGAAGTACCCCGACGAAGACGCCGACATGGGAAGTGACTCCGAAGACGAAGACGTCATCACCCCAGCGAAGAAAGCTGGCGGTATAACAGGAAGCGCAAGGGCAAGACCATGCTTGTCGTTGAGGAATCTAGCGACCCCGACACCGCCAAGAAGGCCAAGGTCGACGACCCCGGCAAGGAGGTTGCCGGGTGCGACGCTTGCCGGGCCTTGGTGGCTGCCGGCAAGTCAGAGGGATCCGACAAGCAGTACTGCAAGATTCACCGTACCAAGGGCCACGATCTCCAGAACTGCTGCCAAGTGGAGCTGTTGATGGAGAAGCAAAGGGCTGAGTACGAGAGACCAGACGAAGAGAAGGGCCAAGGGGGTGCTGAAGGGTCCGGCAAGAAGCGCGGTGGCCAAGGAGGATGCGGCAACAAGGAAAAGCAACAAGAGAGGCCTTCCCGAGGCTGCAACAAGAAAGAGGAGGATGACGATCGTGATGAAGACGATGAATCCACCGAGCATGAGTTCCAGAAGGCAATAGAAGTCATTTGTGTCGACAGAGGTGCTTTGCTGCATTCTTCTCTCCGCCAACTGAAATAGTGGGCGCGTGAGATCAATGCAACGGAACCAATGGTCGATGCCCAGAAGCCGTTGAGGTGGTCCCACACGCCTATCATGTTCGACGCCGGGGATCACCCTGATCGCACCACTGCGGTTGGGTGTTTGCCATTGTTGGTATCCCCGACAATACGCAACCTCAAGGTGACGAAGATGTTAGTTGACGGTGGGGCCGGCCTTAACTTGATCTCACCCAACATGGTCAAGAGGCTGCAGATCCTCGATGAGGACCTCGAAGAGACGGGCACGTTCCAAGGGATCAATCCGGGGAGGAGTCAGCCCAAGGGAAAGGTCACGCTACTAGTTACATTTGGTGGCGACCTCAACTACAGACGTAGAGGATCATTTTCGATGTAGCTGAGATCCCGTTGCCGTACAACAGGATCCTTGGCCGCCCCGCACTGGCCAAGTTCATGGCAGCGTCGCACTACGCCTACAACAAGTTGAAGATTCCTGGCCCAATGAGCATCATCACCGTCGGCTACGATAGGAAGGACGCACTCATCTGCGCCAATCAACTCTATAGAGAGGTGGTTGTAGCCTCTGCCGCCAAGGCACCTACTCCTGCCACCGGGAAGAGGACCAGTAAGGCTTCGGCCGCCGACAAGACTCCTGGCTCCGGCAAGGGCTCATGTACCTTCTCCGGCAAACGCGCCTCCTTGGAGTATTGTGTTTCTGCTAGAGATGTACCAGAGAGCTCTGCCGGTAAGAGCAAAAAGTCCAAGGCAGCCCCACCGGAAACCAAGAAGGTGTCCGTCAAGGAGGTCAGCATGGGCGGAGCTTTCGTCATCAACTCCACCCTTGACAGTAAATAGGAAAGCGCGCTTGTCGCCTTCCTGCGGGTGAATGTCGACATGTTTGCATGGCAAGCATCCGACATCCCTGGCATTCCCAGGGAGGTGATTGAGCACCATCTTGCTGTCTGCCCTCATGCATGGCCTGTCAAGCAGAAGTTCAGAAAGCAGGCTTTGGAGCGACAAGAGTTTATCGTCAAGGAGATCAGGAAGTTGGAGGCAACAGGTTTGGTCAAGGGAGTTCTCCACCCAACGTGGTTTGCCAATCCGGTCGTAGTACGTAAGGCAAAAGGGAAGTGGAGGTTGTGTATCGACTATACTGATATCAATAAAGCCTGCCCTAAGGATCCTTTCCCGTTGCCACGTATCGATCAGATAGTGGACTCCACTGCTGGGTGCGACCTGCTGTCGTTCCTTGATGCTTATTCGGGGTATCACCAAATCTTCATGGCGAAGGAAGATTAAGAGAAAACCGCGTTCATCACCCCATGTGGTACGTACTATTTTGTACGGATGCCTTTCGGGTTGAAGAGCGCTGGTTCAATGTTTGCTCGGGTAGTCCAAATTGGTTTTGAGCCCCAACTCCATAGAAATATGGAAGCTTACATGGACGACATAGTGGTAAAAACCAAAGATAAGGCTACGCTCGTGCAGGACCTGGAATAAACTTTTGCAAACTTGCGCAGGATCAACCTCAAGCTCAACTCAGAGAAGTGTGTGTTCGGTGTTCCGTCCGGCAAGCTTCTTGGTTTCTTTGTGTCTCAACGTGGGATCGAAGCCAATCCCGACAATATCAAAGCAATCGAGCAAATTGAGGCGCCAAGACGGGTCAAAGATGTCTGGAGGCTTGCCGGCTATGTCACCGCCCTGAGTAGGTTCATCTCTAAGTCTGCTGAGAGTGCCCTCCCCTTTTTCAAGATCTTAAAAAAAGGTAGGTCCAATGAAATGGACCCCGGAGGTAGAGGCCGCATTGCAAGACTTAAAGAGATACCTCTCCTCTACACCAATATTGGTCGCACCTAAGCCACGAGAGCCGTTGTTACTGTACCTGGCGCAACGAATCAAGTGGTCAGTGCCGCACTAGTGGCACAGAGAGAAGTCAAGGAAGAGGCGACAGCAGCGGCGGGGCCCTTAGGACAAAAGCTGGACCCGGCGGGCTCCAATCCCGATAGGGGAGAGCCCCGGGTAGGACCCGATCCCGGCAAGACAACACCTACGTAGGCAAGTGAGATAGAGCAGAAGAAGAAGGTGGTGCAGCACCCAGTCTACTTTGTCAGCTCCCTTTTGCAGGGGCTAGGTCAAGGTACTCCGGGATGCAAAAGTTGCTTTTCGGCCTCCTTATGGCCTCGAGAAAGTTGCGTCATTATTTCCAAGCACACGAGATCACTTTCATCACTCGCCTCCCGTTGCAATGGATTTTGCACAATCCAGACGCGACAGGGAGGATTGTGGAGTGGGCAGTAGAGTTGTCAAGCTTCGGGCATAGGTTTGAAAGTACCTCAACGATCAAGAGCAGAGCCTTCGCAGAATTCATAGCAGAATGGACATCCACGCCCGACGAATAAGTTCAAGAAACCACCCTTCCCGGCAAAGAGGCAAGTAGTCATTGGATTATGTACTTTGATGGAGCCTTCTCGTTACAAGGTGCAGGTGTCGGTGTGTTGCTCGTCGCGCCCACCGGAGAACGCCTCAAGTACGTGATCCAGATGCACTTCCCCCAGGAGAGGTCGACAAACAACACCGCCGAATACAAGGGGCTGCTCGCTGGTCTCAGGATCGCGGCTGACCTTGGGATTAGGAAGCTTATTATCAGAGGAGATTCACAACTTGTCGTCAGGCAAGTCAACAAGGATTATTAGAGCCACTGATGGAGGCTTACATGGATGAAGTGAGGAAGTTGGAAGAGCGCTTTGACGGTCTACAAGCAGAGCATGTCCCTCGAGCAGAGAACGGCATTGCCGATGACATGTCAAAGTGCGCTGCCCTTAAGCTACCTATGGAACCAGGTACCTTTGTGTTTCAATTAACTCAGCCATCCGTCGAGCCATCAGCAGAACAGAACAAGCGAAGGACGGCGGGGCTTGGCAAGTACTTTCCCATAGAGCTCCCGGGAGCCGCCGGCAAGGAAGTTGTCGGGTACCCCAAGCTTGCTGAGGAGCAGCAGCTTCCGACGGGGCCCCAGGCCCTTGCCGTCGAGGCGGCTGCCCCCGCAGTGGAAGACATGCCTTTAGTCCTTGCCGTCGAGCCCCAGGCACCAGCATGCGCACAGCATACGGTCAGTTTCCTCCAAACGGGAGAGCTCCCGGAGGAGCAGGAAGAAGCAAAAAAGTAGCCCATCGGTCCAGCATGTACCAGTTCGTGGATGATGCCCTTTAGAGAAGAAGGCCGAACGGCGTGAAACTGAAGTGTATTCCTCGGGAGGACGGACTGGAGTTGTTGGCAGAGATACATGGAGGCATATGTGGCTCCCACATAGGGTCAAGAGCCCTTACTGGCAAAGCATTCTAACAAGGTTTCTTCTGGCCCACTGCCCTCCAGGATGCAACGGCGCTAGTAACCAAGTGTGAAGCATGCCAGTTTCATTTGAAGAAGCTTCATCAACCAGCTCAAGCCCTTCAAACAATCCCTCTCTCCTGGCCTTTTTCAGTCTGGGGGCGCGACATACTGGGCCCCTTTCCCCGCGTTGTCGGGGGCTTTGAGTACTTGTACGTCGTGATTGACAAGTTCACAAAGTGGCCGGAAGTGGAGCCAGTGAGGAAGGTGACAACACAATCAGCCGTCAAGTTCTTTAAGGGACTCGTCTGCCGTTTTGGTGTGCCAAACAGAGTCATCACCGATAAGGGCACGCAGTTCACAAGTCGCACCTTCATGCAGTATAACCAGGACCTTGGCAGCAAGGTATGTTTTGCGTCTGTTGCTCATCCAAGAAGCAATGGCCAAGCAGAAAAGGCAAATGCTGAAGTGTCGCGAGGCCTCAAAACAAGGACTTTCGACAAGCTGCAAAGTGTGGAAGGCGCTGGATTGATGAGTTGCCAACGGTTCTTTTGTCAATCAGAACAACACCAAATCGAGCCACTAGCGAGACACCCTTTGCCCTGGTCTACGGGGCAGAAGCAGTTCTCCCCACTAAGCTCATATACGGGTCACCTCGAGTGCTCGCTTATGATGAGCTTGAGCAAGAGAAGTTGCGCCAAGATGATGCGAGACTCCTTGAGGAACATCATCTTCGAGCTATTGCGCGAGCCGCTTGCTACCAGCAAGCCTTGCGCCGCTACCATAGCCACAAGGTTCACGTCCGAAGCCTTGAGGAAGGCGACCTTGTTCTTCGGCGCGTTCAGTCCGCCAAGAATTCCAACAAGTTGACGCCGAAGTGGGAAGTCCCCTATCGGGTAATACGAGTCACCAGGCCGATGCAGTCCGCCTGGAGATCAAAGATGGCATTCCAGTGGGCAACACCTGGAACATCAAACATCTTCGCAAGTTTTACCCATAGGGCGCGGTTGCCGGGAGCTCCGGCAACCCCCTTTTGTACTAGCCTTGCCGGCAAGGCATGTAACCCTATGTACAGAGCTAGGCGCAGACCCTGCATGCAGCGAGATAGTTTTAGCTTGTACAGTTTCCTGCTAGTTTCCATGTTCATATATATATGTATGCATGCGTACTTGTCCAGGATATTGTGCTACCTTAGATTCTAACAGGTGTTGGAAAATGCCAAGATTCCATGCCCCTATCCTCTCTTCCCTCCGGCCGCAGTGACAACAGCCCGGCAAGAGATTGAGAAGACTGCTTGGCATGGCATCTCCATCAACAACTTAATCAGATAAAGTTCCTCCCCTGCCCATTCATGTTCGTAATTTGTGACTTGTGCATTAGAAAACCTCGCCACTATATCTAGACTTGGGTGCTCCATCCCCGACTCGAATGTTTCTTTGGTCGGGGTAATTGCAGTAACCATGGACAAAAGAAGAGTTTAGCAGGGGGGCTAGACCCTGCGCCTGTAACCCGGCAGATGTGACTCTCCGGCAGGCACAGGAGCACCGACAAGGTAGCTTGCTGGGGAGACTCATTTATTTTTCATTAAAGGGGCATTTTGCCTCTGCATGAGCGTACACATGCATGAGTTCCTGGCAAAAGCTCATCTTTTTCATTGATATGCTGATGCAAGTACAGATATTACAGAAATAAACATGGGCTCGGTAGAGTACATTTCCTAGAAAGTTAAGATTTGGCAAGTACCTACAAATTGAGAAAAATATAAGTGTCCTCGTTCTTGCCCCATTCCTCTCCAGGCACGGCAGGCCGCGCAAGGTGATGGGCATGGGGAACTGGGCGATGGAGAGCTTGACGAGGAAGCCCGCCAACCACCAACGCCAGGGACAGTAGGACGAGGCCCCCGGCAAGGCGTGTTGGCGGGGGAGGGAGGAGGCCAGACAATGGTGCGACCACTGGCGGTCAGCCGGGGTCAGAGTCATCGTCCTCCCGCCCGCTGCCGCCAGCGTTGCTGGCGCTGTCCTCCTTGCCACTGGCGCTCAAGGAGGACCTTTCGTCATCAGTGGAGCTCTCCACGCAGCACCTTAGGCGAATTTCGGAGTTCTCGAAGACCTTGACAGAGAGAAGGCCACTCTCCATTAACTTCAAATAGAGAATGTGCCCCTTCGTCAAGTTGTGGGCACGTGCAAAGGTCTTCCACCCCTGACGAAGATACATGACATGAGGGCAGGGAAAGTCGACGTCAGCCCACATGCTGCCATTCCCGTAGTCCCCCATATGAAGCCTCAAGGCCCGGCGGGCCTCCTCCTCCATCACCCAAGCGAACAGGGTCGGGAGCCGGAGGCGACTGCACACAGGCTTATGCAGCCTGATGAAGAACTCATAGAGCTGGTCCCCGATGTGGCCACCCATCGAAGGAGGGGCCGCCGGTGGGAGCGTAATGGGGACACCACCCCGTCCGCCTCCTCCCCGAGCACCGCGGCGACCTCGGTCTCGTCCCCTTCCTCTCCCCCTCGCAGCGGGCTCTACCATCGGAGGCTCCAAGGAAGGAGGGATGGGTTGTCGAGCCTAAGTCCTCGTCGCCGCCGTTGGGGCGCCAGCGCCCTTTCACCATGGAGAATCAGAAGAAGATGGCGAGCAAGAGGGGGAAAGGAGGGTGAGTGTGGAGAAGCACCGTCCCTCTCCCCCATTTATAGAGGAGTGGGGCCAAGGCCTGGCCACCCAGCCCAAGGGGCGGCCGCCCCACATGACCAATGCGGCCTCTTGAAGCATGGGGAATCAGAACTGGCCCGCTCCCCCAGTCCACGAGCACCTGATTTTCAGCCTCAGCACTAATGCCCATGTCCTCCATGCCCGCTGTCTGCCCTTCCCAACGCATGGAGGGTACGTGGCGAGGCAGAGGAGGGCATGGGGACGAGCGGGATAACCAATCGCCACCCCATGATTGTGGGGAGCGGTGCCTTGCAAGCCGCGACTCGAGTCCACTTAGCAAATGAGTAGTGCCCCTGCAGATTCCTTCCTTTTTGATAAGGGGAGCATGGGCCGCCTCTTTGCTATCGACTACAAGATGACACGAGCATGAGGGGGCCATCCCACGCATGACCCCCACGTCACGCACTTGACGCGAGTTGTGGGGAAACGCAACTGACAAAGGGAACGTGGTGGATTCGCCTCTGCCACGCCCGCCTACACACTGCTTTGGGCCTGACCCAACTACGCCCTGCGCCTATGTGTGGCCCAGGCCCGGAAGCTCCTATCGGTGTACAAAAGTATGGGTGCTTCTGTACCCCTTACTTGTGCACGGATGGTCGTAGCCACCCCTATAGTGAGGCTTGGCGAGGCAGAGGAAGGCAGCAGGAGGCAAGACAGGTACAAAGAACATCAAGGCAAGTGCTCAGGGTAGCGAGCAGCGAGAGGCAAGCAGGGCCATGCCCGGCAACAAGCCTTGCCGAGGCGACCTGCGAGGCCCCAGGCAAGCCCCTTGCTGGGGCAACTTGTGAAGGGGCTTGTCGGGGTAACTTGCGAAGAGACCAGCAAGGCCACCATCCTTGGGGTTGAGAGCTCTGACACCATCGACAATGTTCAAGACCAGGATTTGGAGAACACATGCCTGGTAGCCCGCGGCTCCTCACGAAGATAGACAGCCCATGAGTCCACGTGGGATCAAATGATGAAGACCCCCAGCAAGACACTTGTCGGGGACGACTCCAAGGCCCCCGGCAAGCCTTGCCGGGGACGATCGCTGGGTCACGGCTGGGCCCGCGCTCTACAGGGTTCCGCCACCTCTCCACCACTCCAACGCGACGATAAGCATGCCCGCGAAGCAGGCGCCTGCGTGGCGGCATGCAGATCTTTGTGGAAGCCTACCACTTTGCCAACACAGCAGCTGGTTAGCCAGCATGGCGCTGCGTGCCTCATCGGCCCAAACGCATGGCAGGGTGAGGAGAAGCGGCGAAGGACGGGATGGCCTATGTTGCCGTCCCCAATAAAGCGAGAGGACACGTAGGCATAGCATTAATGCGCTTGTCCTACGTTGATCAAGCAATAAGCTCGTATCACTGTAGTTTTCCACCTCCTGTGTGCCACTGTGGCAACCCCTTTGTGTATAAAAGGAGGCCCAAGGCACACAGGGAGGGGATTCGGACTTTTGGACAAAGCACGCATCATAGCTAGTTCAAGAGCTCAAGAACACCCATATAACCAGATAAAGCAGGACTAGGGTATTGCGCATCCTCGCGGCCCGAACCTGGAGAGATTTGGTTCGACCTGCTCGACCTGCTCTTTGTGCAACTAGTCCCCCGCCGAATATAGAAGGGATCCTTGTGACCCCATAGGTGATCGGTTTCCCCGACACACAGTAATATGATAGTTTTGATGATAGCAGCAGTAGCAACGGTAACGTAACAGCGATAGCAATGATTTTGTAACAGTAACGATAGCAGTAGGAATACTAACTTAGCAGAAACAGTATAAGATAAATTCATAGGCATTGGATCGGTGACTCGTTGGATGATATTCATCATGAGACAGTTATAACCTAGGGCGATACGGCACTAGCTCCAGTTCATAAATATAACGTAGGCATGTATTCTATAAATAGTCATACGTGCTTATGGAAAGAACTTGCATGACATATTTTGTCCTACCCTCCCATGGTAGCGGGGTCCTATTGAAAACTAAGGGATATTAAGGCATCCTTTTAATAGAGAACTGGAACAAAGCATTAATGTATTCACCGTAGTTTGAGGAGTTCATGTATTCACCGTGTGTTAATGCTTTGTTCCAGTTCTCTATTAAAAGGAGGCTTTAATATCCCTTAGTTTCCAATAGGACCCCGCTGCCACGGGAGGGTAGGACAAAAAATGTCATGCAAGTTCTTTCCAAAAGCATGTATGACTATTTACGGAATACATGCCTATATTATATTTATGAACTGGAGCTAGTGCCGTATCGCCCTAGGTTATGACTGTCTCATGATGAATATCATCCAACGAACCACTGATCTAATGACTACGAATTTACCTTATACTGTTTTTGCTAAGTTACTGCTGCTGCTACTGCTATCGTTACTGCTACAAAATTATTCCTATCACTGTTACTGTTACTATTGTTGCTGCTACTATTATCAAAACTATCATATTACTTTGCTACTAATCACTTTGCTATAGATAATTAATCTCCAGGTGTGGTTGAATTAACAACTGAACTACTAATACTTGCAAATATTCTCTGGCTCCCCTTGTGTCGAATCTATAAATTTGGGTTGAATACTCTACCCTCAAAAACTGTTGCGATCCCATATACTTGTGGGTTATCAGCTCGCGGCAAGGCGGAGTGAGGAGGCGAGGCTCCTTGGGGCAGAAAGTCTCGGCGGGTTGAAGCCAGAGTAGAGGCGGGCGTGGCGCGCAGGGGTGCTCAGGCCGGGGCAGCTCTACAGCGGATGCTCGACGCGAGGCGGCTCTCCAACAACTGCTCGACGCGGCACTTGTTGAGGAATCCTGTGAGGCAGCTCTCCAGCGACTGCTCGATGCGGCACTTGTTGAGGAATCCTGCGACGAGGCAAGCACAACGACAGAAATGGGCGACTCTCGGCAGGGAGGCGAGGCGGCATGCCCGCTCACGACGACTGAGGCAGGCGGTCAACAAGGCGCCGATGGGTCAATGCCATAATCGTAGCTTTGATAGTGATTTAATGCGGCCGAGGCCGAGGCGGCGGGCAGCGACGCTAGACCGGGCTTGTTGCCGCGGCGACTAGCGTTAGATGAGGTGGGCGGAGCCGGACATGGATGTGGTGGCCTGACGAGGCCGTCACGGCGGATTTGAAGCAGCCAGGCCGGAGCTAAGCGGCTCGAAGGCTGGTCCATGGTGGCGGATTGAGGCAGCCAGGCGGGATTGACGACGTGGTCGGCTTGGAGTGCCCGCGGCGAGTCTCCAGCGAGGCACGGTGGATGTTTGACGAGGTGAAGGTGGCTATGGACGGCGAAGACGAGGCCACGACGACGGTGGCTCGAAGCAGAGGGACGAGCCGGCGGCTGCTCGTTTGGCAGGTCAGCAGAGGCAGCCAGGCATAGCCGTAGTGTGACGCCCGGATAATTAGGCTACAGTAATCCCGCGTTAACGAAGCCACGTCACCTCGGTTACTGTTGCTAACCTCGTGTTAGTTCGAAACCGATTCGAATTCAAATTTGAATTGAAGTCAAACAATAAAAGTTTTCAATTATCAAATCTAAAATGTTCAAATTGTAGCAAATAAATCATAGATGATTATAGTGGAGAAACCACAAACATACAAAATGTTTAAATACTACAAGTTGAATAAAACAGTAGCAAAAACAATTATTTAAATGCCTTTTGTAATTAATAAAATTTCAAACTAATTTATCTCAGGACTAGACCTTTTGTGGCTATGGACTGAGCTGAAATACTAATTTAGATACTAAGTGTATATCTTACCAAAAGTAAAATTATAGGAAACAAAACTAAAACAGAAAAGGTAAAATACATAAGAAAAACAAAAGTGAAAACAAAACAAAACAAATGAACCCCCCTCCCCATGGGCGTCGGCCCATCCCACCCAGCCGGCAGCCCAATCAGACCACCAGGCCAGCCCACCCACTCCCCATAACCCACTCCCCGGTCAAACCCTAACCCCTGTCGCCCCACTCCCCCCTCCCCCACGTTCGCCTCCTCCCTGATCCAGATCGGGATCGCGGGAATGAACCCAGGACGCACCCCAGCCGCTCGTCACACGCCGGAACTCCACCGTCGCCGCCTCGTCCCGCCACTGCTTCACCGGAGCCACCCCATCGCCGGAGCACCTCCTCGTCTTCTTCCCGTCGGATCGCCCGAGCCCAGAGCCGCTCGACCCCCCTGCGAACCATCACCGTCCGCCGTCGCCGCGGTCCTCTCCGTCACCGGCGCCCCCGCCACCTTGCCGGACACCATCGCCGGACAGCCTCCCCGCCGGCCTGCTACCTCTCCGCCGAGTCGTCCCCGTCCTCCTCCCCAAAGGCTCCATCGAGCCTCGTTGACCCTCGTCTCTGCAACGCCGGTGAGGCCACGGCCTCCCTCTCCTCGCACTCTCTTTCCCCGTTTCGACGTCGACATACCCGCCGTCCCGCACCTGCGAGCCCCCGTGCTCGCCTGCGGCCTCGCCGGCCCGCATGCTCGCGCCCCCCTGACCACCAGTCGCGCCACCCCTTGGTCACGCACGCCATGCCACTCACGCGCTCACCCCGCGCACTCCGGCCCTTTGCTCGCTCCCTGCACCTCGGTCGGAGCCGAGCCCCGCCGCTGCCACGGTGCACACCATGGCGCCCCGCTTGCTGCTGCCTCCTGCTGCTATTGGTAGCAGCCCTTGCGCCCCCCTGCGCCATGCTGCCGTCGCCACCGGCTAGTTCCTGCGGCTGCAGCCCCCCTGACCCCTCGCCTTCGCCCGCCGTGGCCCCGGCTTGCCCCGCCGTCGGTGCCCCGGCGGCCTCGTCCCGCCCTGCGGGCGAGTGCCCACTCGGGTGCTCCCGCACCCGTTCCGCCCGAGCCCGCTAACGCTGGCGCCCGCTAAGGCCCCTAAGGCCTATGACAAACGGGGCCCACGCCCCTGGAACGATATTAAAAAAAGAAGTTAATAAAATAAATAAATAAATAAACATTAATTAATTAGTGAATTAATTAAGTTAATTAATACTCTTTAGCTAAGCTAATTAAAATTAATTAACCTAATCAATATAATTAAGCTAATTAAAATATTTAGTTAATCTAAGTCAATGACATATGGGACCCACACGTCAGATTGACCCAGTCAACGCACTGATGACTGCTGACGTCATGCTGATGTCAGCATACACTATTCTGGATAATGTTAGAATTAAATAGATAATAATTTAGAAAATGATTAAATCCTTTTTAAATTAATATAAAATAAACCGTAGCTTGGATGGAAAAACTTTGTACATGAAAGTTGCTCAGAACAACGAGACGAATCCAAATACGCAGCCCGTTCGTCCGCCACCCATCCCTAGCATAGCGAACACGCAACTTTCCCCCTTCGGTTCACCTGTCCAAAAACGCGAAACACCGGGGATACTTTCCCGGATGTTTCCCCCCTTCACAAGTATCACCTGTCCCTGCGTTAGATCACCCCTGGCACCGCGTATTGCCTTGTTATTTTTTTGTGATGCTTTGTTTGCTCTGTATTCATTATTTCTTCCCCCTCTTCTCTCCGGTAGACTACGAGACCGACGCTGCTGCTGCCCAGTTCGACTACGGAGTTGACGACCACTCCTTCTTGCCAAAGCAACCAGGGAAGCCCCCCCCCTGATCACCAGATATCACCTATTCTTCTCTATACTGCTTGCATTAGAGTAGTGTAGCATGTTACTGTTCGGTTACTCCTATTCTGTTGCATAGCCTGTCATTGTTGCTACAGTCATTGATACCCTACCCGCAATCCTAAATGCTTAGTATAGGATGCTAGTTTATCATCATTGGCCCTACATTCTTGTCAGTCTGCCTTGCTATACTATTGGGCCGTGATCACTCGGGAGGTGATCACGGGTATATACTATACATACATACATATTATACAGATGGTGACTAAAGTCGGGTCAGCTCGTTGAGTACCCGCAAGTGATTCCGATGGGGGGGCTGAAAGGACAGGTGGCTCCATCCTGGTAGAGGTGGGCCTGGGTTCCCGATGGCCCCCGACTGTTACATTGTGGCGGAGCGACAGGGCAGGTTGAGACCACCTAGGAGACAGGTGGGCCTGGCCCTGGTCGGCATTCGCGGTTGCTTCATAATAACACGCTTAACGAGATCTTGGTATTTGATCTGAGTCTGGCCACTGGCCTATACGCACTAACCAACTACACGGGAACAGTTATGGGCACTCGGCATCGTGGTATCAGCCGAAGCCTTCTTGACGTCAGCGACGGAGCGGCGCGCGCCGGATTTGACCGCGTAACGTGACTTCCTTTGTAATGGAGGTTGCTAGGTCTGTTTCCGGCCGCCCTCGCAACATGCAGGTGTGCAATGGGCGATGGGCCCAGACCCCTGCGCGCATAGGATTTAGACCGGCGGGCTGACCTCTCTGTTGTGCCTAGGTGGGGCTGCGACGTGTTGATCTTCCGAGGCCGGGCATGACCCAGGAAAGTGTGTCCGGCCAAATGGGATCGAGCGTGTTGGGTTATGTGGTGCACCCCTGCAGGGAAGTTAATCTATTCGAATAGCCGTGATCTTCGGTAACAGGACGACTTGGAGTTGTACCTTGACCTTATGACAACTAGAACCGGATACTTAATAAAACACATCCTTCCAAGTGCCAGATACAACCCGGTGATCGCTCTCTAACAGGGTGACGAGGAGAGGATTGCCGGGTAGGATTATTGCTATGCGATGCTACTTGGAGGACTTCAATCTACTCTCTTCTACATGCTGCAAGACGGAGGCTGCCAGAAGCGTAGTCTTCGACAGGATTAGCTATCCCCCTCTTATTCTGGCATTCTGCAGTTCAGTCCACTGATATGGCCCTTTACACATATACCCATGCATATGTAGTGTAGCTCCTTGCTTGCGAGTACTTTGGATGAGTACTCACGGTTGCTTTCTCCCCCCTTTTCCCCTTTCCTTTCTTTCTAGTTGTCGCAACCAGATGCTGGAGTCCAGGAGCCAGACGCCACCGTCGACGACGACTCCTACTACACCGGAGGTGCCTACTACTACGTGCAGCCCGCTGACGACGACCAGGAGTAGTTAGGAGGATCCCAGGCAGGAGGCATGCGCCTCTTTCGATCTGTATCCCAGTTTGTGCTAGCCATCTTATGGCAACTTGTTTAACTTATGTCTGTACTCAGATATTATTGCTTTCGCTGACTCGTCTATGATCGAGCACTTGTATTTGAGCCCTCGAGGCCCCTGGCTTGTAATATGATGCTTGTATGACTTATTTATGTTTTAGAGTTGTGTTGTGATATCTTCCCGTGAGTCCCTGATCTTGATCGTACACGTTTGCGTGCATGATTAGTGTATGATTGAATCGGGGGCGTCACACGTAGTGGTTAGAGCACCGGGGTGGAGCCGGCGCCGGCCGTTGCGGAGATCAGCGAAGCGAGGAGAGGCCATGGGGTCAGAGCCCGAGGCGATGGATACCGGCGACTTAGCGCAGGGTGGCTCGTAGGCGTCGGCGCGGAGGCGTCTTGAAGGCGGGGCCGCTCGCCTGGGCCCGGCTGCCGCGGGGCGGCTCGACGCGACGGGTTGCAGCGGAGACAACCTAGGAGGTGGGCCGCGGCCAGAGATGCGGAGGCGGAGCGGGCGCGGCCGTAACGGCATCTTGGAGACGAATCCACCTCCGCGTTTTTCTCTGGATCGTGGTTTTTTTTTTCTTCCTTTTTCTTTTCATGGACCAGCCTTGACCTTGTTTCTTCCAATTAACATGGACGTGGAAACAACACTTCCAACTAGGAGGCGAATCCGTAACTTTTTGGATCCAAAAACAATCGTCCTCTACCAAACAGCGTAGTACTGCAGCAGCCACTCCTGCTGCAAATTTATTCACAAAACGCCTCTAAAAAATCTTGATTTGATGAGTCTCCTAGGAAGCTTGACACAGCCATGGCAGAGAGGCGCCGACGGCTCTGAGGTGGAGGAGGTGGGCGGAGGTGACTGGTGGAGGTGACTCGCCATTGACGGAGACTGGCAGCCGAGACCGAGGCATAGAACGACGGAGTTGGAGGCGTCCGGGCTCTGTGCTCATGACCACGTCCGTGTCTGGGTCATACAAGAACACCATCGATTTTTTTTGAACCTAGATCTTTCATCTGATGTACTCTGCTACCATCAGAGTTAACTTTTGACCTGCATCTGACTTGTACTACTGTCGAAACCTTTTCAATCTCAGCTGATAGAAACGAAGTCGATGTAGATTCCTTCCAGGCCGGCTCTTCTTCACCCGAAAAATTGCGAACCTCTTGATCCCTGAGAGAGATCCCTCCAAGAACTCATCACCACCGTGTGCAGGCGCCATGGTGGGCGTCAACTGTCGTGGTTTTGTCATGGCAGATGTTTTTTTAGCCAAAACCATAGAACAATTGTTCTACGGTATATTTTCATTAATTAAAATTGTACACATACAAAAATAAAGAAAAATTATTCAGCCAATTCCTACTCTAGGGAACAACATGATTAAATTAGGTGTTTTGTTCTCTCCAAAGTTTGATCTTTTCTACCTTGGATGCTTTGGCTCTGAGCTTTGTAATTTGGAGTCCATCTTTCAGATAATATTTCCATGTATCAACAGTAGGGGTTGCCGTTCTGAAGATTTTATCATTCCTGCTCATCCAAATACCCCAACAGCCCATAATAATGATATCCATTCAATGTTTGATGGGAGGTTGTTCATGGATAGATGTATTTCATCATATAATGAGATGCCTCTAAGCTTGTTCAGTGCTATGGAGTGCCAACATGTCCAAGCAAATTGATAGTCCCAAAAGAGATGAGCTACTGTTTCTTCGGTGGCGTCTGCACATAGAGCACAAGTATAGTCTTCCAAAAACATATTCCTCCTATGAATCAAGTTCCTTGTGCTAAGGCTATCACAGATTATCAGCCAAAAAAGATCTTGTGTCCGAGTCTGCATGTTGTTGTCCAAAGAAATCTGAAGATGTTGTAAGATGTGCCTTCTCCCTTGATTACTTTCTACATTTTCATGGATGAGTATTTTGGTGTTGCCTGTGCATAGGTCCATCTATCTTTGTTTCTTGATATAGATTGGCCAGTAAGAAGAGCTTGCAAGGTGTTGAATTGTTCATAGGCTAGCTGAGATAGTGGCCTGTGAAATAGCTGGCTGAGATCACTGTGCTCCAACACTTTATTCAGTGAGATGTCTTGATTGATTGCAAATGAGTGCAGTTCGGGGTATTTGGTATATAATGGTATATCTTGCCAATTATCATACCAGAAATAAACTGAATCCCCTATGCTTGCTTTACATATGGCATGCTGCTTGAACATAGGGAGAAGCTTTAGCACATCTCTCCACCAGAAAGATCCCACCTTTTGCTCTCCAGGTAATCTGTTCTGATAATGTTTCTCCCTAATGATGCTCACCCAAGGTGTGTAGTCTTGTTGAAGAACTTATGCAGAAACTTGAGGAGAAGAGCCTTGTTATGTATGTGGAGATCTAGTACCCCTAGGCCTCCATGGTCCTTTGGTGTGCTGACTTTATCCCAAGAAATAAGCACAGTACCCCTGTCCATTGTGCCATACTTTCTCCAAAAATAGTTCATAAGGTAGGAATTGATTTGTTTGATGACTGTTTTGGGAATCATCAGAGTGCACATGAAAAAAGTAGGTATACTAGTGAAAATGGACTTAATAAGAGTCAATTTATCTCCAGATGATAGCATTGTAGAGCAACTCAGTAATCTATTCTCAATTCTGTTCATCATTGGTATGAAGTCTTCCACTATAGGCTTTGTGAGACACAGTGGCAGTCCAAGGTAGGTGTGGGGCAGTGTACCAATCTTGCAGCCTAACAGGTTGGAGAGTACATTCATTTTATCAGCACGTGTGTCGATTGAGATCATTGTAGACTTAGCATAACTAACCCTGAGTCCAGTGTATTGAGCATAGTGCAAAAGGAGATTTTTGATGTGCTGTATCTATTTGTGATCAGCTTTAGCCACTAGAATGGTATCATCTGCATGTTGTATAATTGGGTAATCTAGACAAGAAGTATGAATGAGTGGGGCTTCAATCATGGCAGCTTGGCATGCTTCATTGAAGAAATTGACTATAGCAGATCAACAACAATCACAAAAATTAGAGGGGACAGTAGGTCACCTTGCCTCACACCATTTTTGCAAAGGAATTGTTTACCAGGAACTCCATTGAGCAGAACAGATGAGAAGCATGTGCCATATATCATTTTAATCCAGTGTATCCATTTATCACCAAAACCTTTTGCTTGAAGAATCTCAGTAATTGTGCTATGGTTCAACATGTCAAATGCTTTCTCAAAATCCAACTAGAGGAGTATGATTTCCTTCTTGTTTTGTTGGCATTGATGGATATATTCATATGACCATGCCATACAATCTTGATTGCATCTGTGATTAAGAAAACCATATTGACTTTTGTCAACCATATTGAGAATGTACTTCTTTAGTCTGTTGGCCAGCAACTTTGTTATGATTTTGAGGGTACAATTCAGCAAAGAGATAGGTCTGAAATCTGCTGGTGTAGATGCATGATCCTTGTTTGGGATGAGGGTAATGGATGAGTAGTTGATACTCTGGATGTTAAAATTGGCCTGAGAGGAAGTCTGCAATAAGCTTATAAAAGTCTGATGTATGATATCCCAGCAACTTTTAAGAAATGTTGCATTGTAGCCATCTGGTCGAGGAGATTTATCTGCAGGCATATGTTTGATGACACTATCAATCTCTTCCTTAGTAAATGGTGCTTCTAATTCAGAGAGATCATCATGAGATTGTAGTAGATGATGCAAGTGAAGAGGATTTGAGGTCGGTACACTTGTTCCCATTCTGTCTTTGAATGCCATGTATAAGATTGCAGTTTTATCCTGATGATCATGATGTTCATGTCCTTGCTCATCTTTCACATTGCTATACACTTGTTTCTGAATTTAATAGTTGCTTTGGCCTGGAAGTACTTGGTATTAGCTTCACCCACTTTGATCTTTCTAATTATGGCTCTCTGTTTCCAATACTGTCTTTGGTGGTCCAGAATTATTTCCAGATGCATCTTGAGGGTGTCCCTGCCATTGCATTCTTCTGTGGATAATGTTCTAAATTTCTCTATAGTGTCAAAACATAGGATCATGAAATTGGTGTTGTCAATAATCTTCTTCAAATCAAAAAGCCCTTTTGCCCACACTTTTAACCTTTCCTCATCTCTTGAATTTGGTAGCAATAACCTTTGCACTGTTATTTTCAGCCACTGATTGGGTCCAAATGGAACTGACCACATCTTTAAATTGTGGGTGTTCTAACCAGAAATTCTCAAATCTAAAAATGTTTGATTGGCACATGATCTGATGTTGTTTTAGCAAGAGGATATGCAAAAGTAGCGGGATATTTAAGAGTCCAAGCTTCTGATGTGAAACACCAATCTAGCTTCTCTAGCAAAGGTGCCTCTTGCATATTACTCCAGGTGAATCTTCTGCCTTTAAGTGGAATCTCAATCAGGGCCTGTTTGTTGATGGCTTCATTAAAGAGAAGCATATCATTAATGTTACCACCTTCTCTGCTTCTATTATGGGGGTATCTTATGTAGTTAAAGTCACCCACAACTAGCCAATTAACATCATCTTACATTTGGACATTCTGAAACCAACTGAGGAGAGGATGCTCTCATTTTGTTGACAATGTCCATACACATTTATTAGAATCCATTTATCACCATTGTGAGTGGAAGTGAATTGAATAGATAGGGAGAAATCATTAACATGGTGTATCTGGCCAGAGAACAAATGTTCGTTCCAAGAAATTAAAAGGCCACCTGCTGCTCCAACAGAATGAAGGAATGCAAATTTGGAGATTCTTCTCGGACAGAAGTTTTTGATGAAAGTGTTGTCAAAACTCTCTTTCTTAGTTTCTTGAAGGCGGAGGATAGAGCACTGTGATTCTTCGATCTTATTTGTAATGGCAGGCCATTTCTTAGGGTCATTGATGCCTCTTATGTTCCAGTTGAGCACATTCTAGGTCTGATTCATGATGCAAAGTGATACTGGGAATAACTGAGATTGTAGAACTGCATATCATTAAAAAGGTACAACAGTACCCTGAGCTGATGATGCAGTAACTAGACTTAATAACAAAAGCCAGTACTGTTTCACGTAAGTCATTATAGGAGAGTTTCACAATAAGATAACATGACATGCTCTCAAAGCAGTACCGTTGCAAAATCCCCATAACAGGAAAGGCCTGAAAGTAACTGCTATCTGATAGAACTGACTAGTAGATTAAATCCACTTATTTCTCTGCTCCTTGCTCCCCTTACTGGCTTCCATCCTAGGGTTTCCCCCTTTTGTCTTCTTAGCTTTCTTGTCGATCAATGCTTCAATGGTGTCCCTCTCAGATACCTTGCAGAAAGATGTGTTCAAGCTTTTAATGATCTTTGCATGAATATGAGGTGGAATAGAATGACATGCCAGACATTCCTTGTCTCTACAGACAACTTTCTTAAATCCTTTAGATAATTTTTGGAGTCTACAACTCCTCCTTACCTCCGTTTCAACCATAGGCACTTTCTCTTTCCTTTTCTTGTTGTTGTGGAGAGCAGATGTGGATGATGCAGACATCACTTCAGTAGAAGCATTGTCTGTAGGAGAGGATTTTTCCTAATCTTGTGCAATCTGAAATCCAAGTGAAAGAGAACATTCAAGAGATGTCTCATTTGGGCAAGTCTCAGGTACTACAAATGGGAGAGTGATAGTTGATGCTGCTCCATGAGTGATGATCTCCCAAACAGAGGGTGTGATGAACTTTTTCACCCAATCAAACTTATCTGGGGATAGAAATGTAACAGACAGAAAACTGAGCCACTCAACTGGTACCTGAATGATGTCCATGCTATTCTCTTTTGGTGCAAATTGCTCTTTCCACACCCTTGCCCTTTTCTTTCCCTAAGTGTTGCTCTGCAAGGGATAGATTGCATGATGTGATATCTGTCAGCACAGGGGCCAAGTCTTATTTTGTACTTGTAGACACTCTGTTCCTGAATTATGAGCTTGATTAGCAAAGATAGGGTTAGGGAATCCCGGGGGAGCCGTCAAATCAAAGTCTGCTCTCTCACCTTCCTCAAGTGTAACAGCTAGTTCACTATTCTCGTGTGCTGCTGGATTCATAGGGCTTGTCTATACTGGATGGACAACAGGAGCAGAAATGGTCAAATTGTCCTCTAAGATGTGCTCAGTCATTGTGTCCACAACCCCTTTGTCCTTCTGTCCATCAACGGTTTTGTTTTCTTAATGAAGGGTAACATGTAACTCACTATCAGATATAACTGCCTTCTGCCTGCTGCTAGTTGCATTTTCTACAGTTACTGACTGAAGCAAAGGAATAACTGGTAACTGAATGTTGGGTGCAGTGTCAGAGTGTGCCAAGAGCTCAAAATACATAGGATCAACCAATCTCTCCTCCCTAGGGTGAATCTCTTGTATCATGATAGCCTCTAGACTAGGGTCAAAGCCAAAATGGGCCTGAGCCATAGATAAGTCCAATGGGTCTTCCTAAAGTTGCATATGGGCCTGCTGCTCTGGCCCATGAGGTACAACCAGCATATTCAAATCTAGGAGAGCAGGTTCTATGGGCGCCAACGGACCATTAGCAGAAGCTGCTGAGTTGGCACTATTATCAGATGGGACCAGTGAGAGTGTAATACTGCTTTGATCATTGTCATGGCAGATGTCCTTAGTGTGAGGACTTAGTCGTGAGGTCAACGCATCCAACTGGTAGCTCGAGAGGGGTTGAGCGGGACGAGAGACGCGAGTTTTTACCCAGGTTCAGCCCCTCACGGTGGAGGTAAAATCCTACATCCTGCTTGATTGATCTTGATAATCATGACAATCTCGGTTACAAGGGCGAGGTTTCGCTACCTCTATCTCGAGAGCATCTACTTTGGTGTTGTCTAAGACTTGTCTATTGAGACGTCTAGAAAAAACCTTACCCTCTTGGGGCGCCCCGCCCCTTCTTATATAAGTTGAAGGGGCGGTTTACGTGTAGAGTCCAAGTCGGATTAAGACTTAAACTATTTTGACTTCTCACCGTGGGCTTCTTAACGTCTTGGGCTTCTCTCCGTGGGCTTCTTAACGTCTTGGGCTTCTTAACCCTAGGCGACTCATCTCTGAGACTCATCTCCGTGACTCCATTCATCTGTCGGGTCACAATCTGTCTGCCGGGTAATAACTGTCTGCTGGGTCATAACTGTCTGCCTGGTTAAAGACTGTCTGCCGGGTCTCACCTGCTGGGTCTCACCTGTCGTGTCTCACCAGCCGGGTCTCACCTGCCGGGTCTCACCAGTCGGGTCTTACCTGCCGGGTCTCACCAGCCGGGTTAGGAGCTGAGATGACTTAACGTCAGGGTAACTTAAACCCAGAGATGACTTAATCCTCAGGGTGGCTTATCCTTATGAGCCGGGTCTTGGTCGTGGGGAATATCCCCAACATTTTCCAGCCGATGAACCCCTGGTCCAAGACAAACATTTTCTTCTCAATTTTTACCTTGAAGAAGACTTGTTGTTCTGCCTATCCAACTTCCTCATTGTTGTTCCACAATCCATATTAAGGGGGCAGAGAACATGTGGCAAATAAAAAATCCGTCCACGCACATTTAGCAATTGTGACGACGCCAACAAGCTTTTGGTTTTTCTTTTTAACATCGGCATATTATTAATCAAAACAGAAAGTTACATAGAGTCTCCTACATACATTCCAGAGGAGAACGAAAAACACATAGATTACTAAAATTCACAGAAGCCTTGGCCAAACAATGCGCCACATCATTGCGATGCCGACGCACAAATATGAAAAGTTCCGAAGAGAAAACGTTGGAAGGAAGCTTGATGTCAGCCACCACCGATCCGACCGAAGATCTATCGCAAGAAGAAGAGTGGAGGTGTTGGATCAGCGACAAACAATTGGAAGCGAAGATGACCTTGTGGAAATTCACCTCCCGAGCCAGGAAGACCGCCCGGTGAAGCGCCTTCGCTTCAGCCAGTTCAGGTACGAGCTCCCCTTGGAAGAACTCACAATAGGCAACGACACAACGCCCACCGTGATCGAGAGCCACCACGCCGGCTCCAGCCTTGCTCTGTTCAGAAAAAACTGCAGCATCTGACATATATACTCCCTCCGTTCCTAAATATAAGTCTTTTTAGACATTTCAAATGGACTACAACATATGGCTGTATGTAGACATATTTTAGAGTGTAGATTCACTCATTCTACTCAGTATGTAGTCACTTGTTAGAATCTCTAAAAAGACTTATATTTGAGAACGGAGGGAGTAAAACCGTACCTAGAGGCGGCGGAAACATTAGAGTAGGAGAAGCCCTTGCTTCATGACTAGACTCAGGTGCAGGTTTGAATAAATGCAAGAAAATGAGCTCCACATATGCTTTGATCTTCATAGCAATACATCGAGGATGGGGAGCAGCAATGCCATTTCGAGCATCATTACGGGTGTCCCAGATGTGCCATAAAGTGACAGTCAACACTGTGGTTGCACGATTAGAGGAACGATGTAGGAAATCAAACAACCACTGCCGGGGAGAGAGGAATTTGGACCGACTCAGCGTCAAGTCATAAGAAAGCTTTACTTCTTCCCATACAGCACAAGCATAAGGACAAAATAGCATACAATGTTCAATGCTCTTCGTCCGCTCACAGAAACAACAGGCATCAGTAGTTGGTACCTGTCGTCGGAGAAGATGGACACAATCATGTGCCAAACGCCAAAGGACAACCTTCATCTTGTTAGGAGCAATGACGGACCAGATGGCCTTCCAGTTCTTTTCATCTGAAAGGCTATTTGAGGATTGGCCATAACCATTGCAGCTTTGGGAGACAATGAAGCTAAGGGCGTGTTTGGTTACTTTTGTTGCTGGGCCTGGCTCAGAGAGAGAAAACGAGCCAGCCAGGCCTTGATGAGGGAAAACGAGGCCAAAAACGTAGATGTCAACTTGATTGGTTGCCTGCATTATGGGGTCTTGTCATTGAGATGCAATTTTGACCCCGCGTTTGGTTGCATACATGCGTATGATTAGGAGTTAACAACAAAACTTAACAGCCACTAGGTTTGGCTTCTCATTTAGTCGAACACGTTTCATGCGCCGGAGCTTCCTCTGCCCATCACCTCCGTCCATAGCCACGCTTTAAGCAGCAGCAGGAGCATGAAGAAGAAGGTGCAGTAACAGGTTGGCAATGAGGAAGAAGAGCAGCAGTAGAGGTAAGGGAAGAAGAAGAGCAGCAGCGAACAACAGGGGAGAAAGAGATTCAGCAGCAAGATGTTGGGCAAGAAGAAAAGTAGTAGCAGCAGATTGAGAAGGGAAGAAGAAGTAGCTCTCTTCTCTGGGAAGCTAGCAGCGAGCTAGCTCCGCGGCCGCACAGTGCGTTGATCAAGAAGATAGACTTGCGGCGCCGGAGCGTTGGCCGGCTGGTGGTCCTAGTGGAGGCCAGAGATGCTGCAGGCAGCCAGGTACCTCCTGGGCTCCGCGGGAGCCAGCCGGTTCAGCTCCAAGTCCACCGCCGAGGAGGTCACGGCCGCCTGCCCGGACATCGGCTCGCTCACCGCCATCATCACGGGTGCCACGTCGGGCATTGGGGCGGAGACGGCATGGGTGCTGGCCAAGCGGGGTGCCAGGGTGGTCATCCCGACGCGGAGCGTCAAGGCGGCCGAGGACATGCCTGCGCGCATCCTGGTCGAGTGCCCCTGCTTCTTGGACCGGAGCGCCACGGTCGGCGGCGAGCCTGGGCTCGCGGGAAGCCTGGGGACACCGGCGGTCGACGGCCACACCGGCGGAGAAGTGGCCGGGGCCACCGCTGGAAGAAGGCGCTTCTTGATCGACAGCGCCGACGACTCCACGGACGGCGGCGGTGCCGCGGCCGACGGGATCGACGGAAGCAGAGGGAGAGAAAGCGGGGATTGAGGATTAGGGGGAGAAAGAGGGATTAACTCGGGACACACGTCTCCATAGAGCCATCCACATGCGCCTCGAAGCATCGCTCGAGCCTGGCTCTCGGGAAACTGCCGATTCGGCCGTTCCCAACGAGTCAGGCCCAGGAGTGCTTTAAGAACTGTGCTATGCAGGCTGAACAGTGTATGCGGAAAATCAAACAACCGAGGTCTGAAAAGATGCTGCACCACACGGACCTGGTTGGCCTCGATGCAGGTAACCGAACTCGCCTTAGTTGACCGAGCAAGATTGTATCCCGACCGTACGGAATATTCACCAAACTTAGTGAAAGGCCAGCAGACCACATCACCGCCTCCGTCCTGACTAACAGGTAGCTGCAAAATCTCGTTTATTGAAATTGCTCGACAATTTTGAAATTACAAACTGTGTATGAAAAATTTACAAACTTGATTTTTTTTCCAAAAGTATTACAAAATCTCAACAATTGACGAAAATTGTAAGGCATGTACTTTTTAAAAATTTATCATTTTTTATTAAACACAAACATTTCTAAATTTGTGAACTAAAAATTCAAAATGTGACATGTTGTGGAATTCCAGAGCATTTTTAATTGTAAATCATATTTTAAGAAAGATCTAGTATTATAAACAAAATTTCAAATTTTTGGAAAAATTCCTAAAAGAAGAATAAAGTTCAAGAAGGAGAAAAATGAATTAACGAAAAAGAGAAGAAAAAAACAAAAAATATATAGAACAAAAAAATTGCTTATGCCCTACAAAATGAAAACATGTATTCAGAAATTGTTCGTAATTTTGAAAAAATGTTTTTGTTTTCAATGCTTGAAAATTTGAAATAATATTTGTGTTTATCAGTACGCGACACATCTTCCACGGACTTGCTGGGATCGAGTCCTTGCGGTTGCCTATTTCAACGCGAATAGCCCACCGGACAGAATAAATCACTAAAAAGGAAAGTGGGAGCTCCATCCCTACCACTCCTGGCCTTTACTGGCACAAACAGCCATTACGCCAAGTCATCTGAATAGCAATAATTTGCATAGCCGCAAAGGTATTGTATATGATCATTTGCACAGATCAAATTCAAATGTTTCAAAATAAAAATGATCGGTAGCATATTTTCTCGGGGGTAACGGAAAATCCCGTTTCGACCCGTTTTCAAAAAATTCGTCCGAGAAAAAAACCTAGTTACATTACATCAATTCTATTTGATGATATATGGCGCTGCATATGTGCCACAAAAGTTCGTTTGTCCCACTGGCTAGCAACATGTTCACTGCCAGTTGAGGTTCCGGGTTCGATCCTTAGTAGCCTGCATTATTTCTTGATTTTCGATACCCCGCTATAGGATACACTCACTAATGGGCCGGCCCATGGAGAATTTTCTCTGGGTTGTCTTTAATTTTAAGCGCGAGGGACATATTTCTAAAAAAGACTATTCTACCCTTTATTATGAATGGATATCAACAGATCTTATCCATTGATGTGATTTAGGGGGTTGTACCTGAAGTGGATGGAAAAACGCTCGAACAGTTTCTTCATTCCACGACCCAAGATCATCCACCGATCAGACATGATGTGAATGCTCCTACCATCACCAACATTCCATAGCATACCTTGTTTTAGCAAGTCTCGGCCAAATAGAATACTCCTCCAAGTGTACGAAGCAGACCTCGGTGCCGCGGCATTCCAAAAATCACCCTGAGGGAAAATACCGGCCCTTGAGCACACAAGTGCAAAGAGTATCCGAAGCAGTGAGAAGATTCCAACCCTGCTTGGCAAGCATGGCTTGATTAAAAAGAACCATATCCTGGAAGCCCATGCCACCGAAAGTCTTAGGGACTGAGAGCCAATCCCACAAACGCCAATGAAGCTTCTTTCTGCCATCTTCCCGACCCCAGCATTCATCTGCTACATGTTGACGGAAAATTTCACAAGTCGCCACCGGCAGATGGAAACAACTCATGACAAAAGTAGGAATAGCTTGAAAACAAGCTTTTGGTTAGCACAGGATCCACCAGCAGTCGGCACCCCATTAACTGCTACAAGAATCTGCATACAACGCCATCATGAAGGGAAGCAATATTTTAGACCCATTCACCAAGTATAGTATGCTCTTTTTTAGTTGTTTGCTCAAAACATCTATGCCAACAATGTTAGCCCCTGAGCTCTCGCTTCATCTTCTACTTGAAAACAGTATGTGGTATATATATTTAACCATTTGTAGAATATTTGGACAAAGGACAAAAAAGGAACCTTCAGAGTGTCTGTTGTATATTTAGGCAAACGGAAAAAAACAATGGACATCACTTTCAGTACCTTTTGTACGGGGCAAATAAACAAAATGTAAAGTAAAAGATACTCTTGAATCATATGTATATAAAAGGGGCGAGTGCACATGTATGTACATACGAAAACATTAGTATTGGACCACCTGTAACTTTCTTACATCAATCAAGTTTCTGCAAAGAAAATGTTGATAAGAGACGAAGGAAACAAATATCCCGGATGTGGCTTGAAAAATTGAATGTTTCTCCACATATGCACAATCTAAACTCAATAGAAGCAATGAACATGGAGAAAAATAAGACATAACTAACAAAGAAGTAACACTATAGCAGAAAGCAAGGACTGCAAAATTAACAGGATGATACGTCTCTGTCGTATCTACTTTTCCAAACATTTTTGCCCTTGTTTTCGACTCTAACTTGTATTATTTGAATGGAACTAACCCGGACTGACGCTGTTTTCAGCAGAATTGCCATGATGTTGTTTTATGTGTAGAAAACAAAAGTTCTCGGAATGACCTGAAACTCCACGGGATGTCATATAAAAAATAATAAAAAATCCTCGCCAAAGATGAAGACCAGGGGGCCCACACCCTGTCCACGAGGGTGCGGGGCGCGCCCCCATCCTGGGCGCGCCCCCTACCTCGTGGGCCCCCTGGAGACCCTCCGACGCCAACTCTAACTCTATATATTGCCTTTCGGGGAGAAAAAAACCAGAGAGAAGAAATCATCACGTTTTACGATATGGAGCCGCCGCCAAGCCCTAATCTCTCTCGGGAGGGCTGATCTAGAGTCCGTTCGGGGCTCCGGAGAGGGGGATTCGTTGCCGTCGTCATCATCAACCATCCTCCATCACCAATTTCATGATGCTCACCGCCGTGCGTGAGTAATTCCATTGTAGGCTTGCTCGACGGTGATGGGTTGGATGAGATTTATCATGTAATCGAGTTAGTTTGTTAGGGTTTGATCCCTAGTATCCACTATATTCTGAGATTGATGTTGCTATGACTTTGCTATGCTTAATGCTTGTCACTAGGGCCCGAGTGCCATGATTTCAGATCTGAACCTATTATGTTTTCATGAATATATGTGAGTTCTTGATCCTATCTTGCAAGTTTATAGTCACCTACTATGTGTTATGATCCGGCAAACCAGAAGTGACAATAATCGGGACCACTCCCGGTGATGACCATAGTTTGAGGAGTTCATGTATTCACTATGTGCTAATGCTTTGTTCTGGTTCTCTATTAAAAGGAGGCCTTAATATCTCTTAGTTTCCAATAGGACCCCGCTGCCACGGGAGGGTAGGACAAAAGATGGCATGCAAGTTCTTTTCCATAAGCACGTATGACTATATTCGGAATACATGCCTACATTACATTGATGAATTGGAGTTAGTTCTGTGTCACCCTATGTTATGACTGTTACATGATGAACCGCATCCGGCATAATTATCCATCACTAATCCGGTGCCTACGAGTTTTCCATATACTGGTTCTCGCTTATTTACTTTTCCATTGCTACTGTTACAATCACTACAAAATACCAAAAAAAACATTACTTTTGCTGTCTTTACTTTTGTTACCGTTACCACCACTATCATATTACTTTGCTACTAAACACTTTGCTGCAGATACTAAGTTTCCAGGTGTGGTTGAATTGACAACTCAGCTGCTAATACTTGAGAATATTCTTTGGCTCCCCTTGTGTCGAATCAATAAATTTGGGTTGAATACTCTACCCTCGAAAACTGTTGCGATCCCCTATACTTGTGGGTTATCAAGACCTTTTTCTAGCGCCGTTGCCGGGGAGCATAGCTCTATTCTTTGAGTCACTTGGGATTTATATCTGCTGGACACTATGAAGAACTTGAAAGACGCTAAAACAACAATTTATCCCTCAACTACGAGGGGAGGTAAGGAACTGCCATCTAGCTCTGCACTTGATTCACCTTCTGTAATGAGTAAGCTAGAGACACCTAAACCTGCTTCTGATATTCGTTCCGATATGTCGCATGTTATTGATGATGCCACTTCTGCTATGCATGATACTTATGATGAAACTACTTCTATGCTTGATACTACTGTGCCCCTTGGTAAATTTCTTGATGAACAGATTTCTAGGTCTAGAGAAAGCGAAATTATTGAATCTGAATACGATGATGAGAGTGATGATGAGAATATGCCTGCTATTCCTGAGGGTTATCTTTTTGATGCGGAATCTTCTGCGGCTATTTTTGCCTGCCAGGATAGAGACGAACTTAAGAGGCTGCTAGTTAAATGGAGTAAAGAATCTCTTAGAGATAGAATGAAACCCGACCCTGCTTTTGCTACTTCACCTATCTGTATTCCCGATAAGGATTATTATGAATTTTCTGTTGATCCAGATATAATTACTTTGGTTGAATCTGATCTTTTCTATGGCTATGAATCTGAAACTATTGTGGCACATCTTATAAGTTAAATGATATATCCACCCTGTTTACTAATGATGAGAGATCACGCTACCTTTATATACTCAAAATATTTCCGTTCTCATTAAAGGGTGATGCTAAGATATGGTTTAATTCTCTTGATCCTGGTTGTGTGCGTAGTCCCCAGGATATGATTTATTACTTCTCTGCTAAATATTTCCCTGCTCATAAGAAACAAGCTGCTTTGAGGGAAATATACAACTTCGTGCAAATTAAAGAAGAGAGTCTCCCACAAGCTCGGGGGAGGCTTCTCAATTTTACTTAATGCTTTGCCTGATCATCCTCTTAAGAAACCTGAAATACTTGATATCTTTTATAATGGACTAACTGATGCCTCCAGAGATTACCTGGATAGTTGTGCTGGTTCTCTTTTCAGGGAAAGAACACCGGATGAAGCTGAAATTCTATTGAATAATATGTTGACAAATGAAAATAATTGGGAACCTCCTGAGCCACCTCCTGAGCCAGCTCCAGAGCCAATTACTGAGCATATTCCTAAACCAACTCCGAAAAAGAGAGGTGTTCTATTTCTCAGTCCCGAAGATATGCAAGAGGCAAAGAAATCTATGAAAGATAAAGGTATTAAAGCTGAAGATGTTAAGAATTTACCTCCTATTGAAGAAATACACGGTCTTAATTTATCTCCTGTTGAAGAAGTATACGATCTCAATTCCTTATTCACTGAAAAACCTCCTGATCCCGATATCCCGACATAGGTAGTAAAGGTAAATTATCTCTATAGATATGATAAAGCTGAAGTCCCTCCTACTAAAATTGCTAGTCAGTGCTTTGGATGAGTTTGATGACTTTATGTTTAAGCAAGATGACTTTAATGCTTATTTTGGTAGACAATTAAAACAGAATACCTTTATGATTATAAAGCCAGCATTCAAGTTTTCAGCAAAGAGTATGAACTTACCATATTCACAATAACACTTAGGTCTCATGTTTACTCATATCAATGGCATAATCAACTAGCGAGCAATAATAATAAATCTCGGATGACAACACTTTCTCAAAACAATCATAATATGATATAAAAGATGGTATCTTGCTAGCGCTTTCTGAGACCGCAAAACATAAATGCAGAGCACCCTTAAAGATCAAGGACTGACTAAACATTGTAATTCATGGTAAAAGAGATCCAGTCAAGTCATACACAATATAAACTAATAGTACTACATGCAAATGACAGCGGTGCTCTCCAGCGGGTGCTTTTTAATAAGAGGGTGATGACTCAACATAAAAGTAAATAGATAGGCCCTTCGCAGAGGGAAGCAGGGATTTGTAGAGGTGCCAGAGCTCGATTTTAAAATAGAGATGAATAACATTTTGAGCAGTATACTTTCACTGTCAACATAACAACTATGAGATCTCGATATCTTCCATGCTACATACATTATAGGCGGTTCCAAACAGAATGGTAAAGTTTATACTCCCCCACCACCAACAAGCATCAATCCATGGCTTGCCTGAAACAACGGGTGCCTCCAACTAGCAACAATCCTGGGGGAGTTTTGTTTAATTATTTTGATTTGCTTTGATCTTTTTGATCATGGGACTGGGCATCCTAGTTGCCAGCCATTTTCTCGTGAATGAGGAGTGGAGTCCACTCCTCTTGAGAATAACCCACCTAGCATGGAAGATACAGACAGCCCTAGTTGAAACATGAGATGCTCGATCATACAAAACAGAATTTCATTTGAAGGTTTGGAGTTTGGCACATACAAATTTACTTGGAACGGCAGGTAAATACCGCATATACGAAGGTATGGTGGACTCACATGGAATAACTTTGGGTTTTATGGAGTTTGGATGCACAAGCAGTGTTCCCGCTTAGTACAAATGAAGGCTAGCAAAAGACTGGGAAGCAACCAACTGAGAGAGTGACAACAGTCATGAACATGCATTAAAATTAGTCAAGACCGAGTGCAAGCATGAGTAGGATATAATCCACCATGAACATAAATATCGTGAAGGCTATGTTGATTTTATTTCAACTACATGCGTGAACATGTGCCAAGTCAAGTCACTCGAATCATTCAAAGGAGGATACCACCCTATAATACCACATCACAACCATTTTAATAGCATGTTGGCACGCAAGGTGATGCTTATCAAGATGATCTAGAATGATATGCAAAGCATTCATGTGAGCAAATTCATTTGTCGTATACACAAAGGTGTGGTGAATGTGATTAATGCGACCATTGTGCAAAATGATGTCATAATGGGATGGTTTATCAAGAGCATGAACATGGTAATTGGTGCTCAATGTGATTACGTTGTCATGCAATTGATGATGGGCAATATGATCATGATGTATGAATATGCCATCAAGGAAGATCACAGCAAATTTGCTAAGGAAGTGCACAAGCTCATATATCATGGATGACATGGGAATACAAGATGCAACAAGGCAATCATAATGTGAGTCAATCCATGCATAAGATGCAAACTTGTGGTAACTATGACATGTCCATCGAGCATGACATGAGGAAGCACAATCAACAAATATGTAGGTGGTGGTATACCAATGCTCGATGCCGTGGCATGAGTGGAGTTCTGAAGGTGCATCCAATAAGTGCGAGCGCTCCTCAATGTGAAGGTCCATAGAGCCAATCTCCAATGTCACTCCTCCATTCGCGAGATGTATCATGTAGACAACAAGAAGGAAACAACAATGAAAGAATGACCCATCCAATATGCGTATTTGAGGATGGCTTAAAGAGAAGGAGTTCACCTCAAGAATCTTCCTGAAGATGTTGGAGTTGCACATTATGTATGCCTTCACATAAACAATATGTCTCGTGACGGTAATGCCTTGTGTATCCCTCAAAATGAAAGAACATGACAAACACTCGGAAGAACAAATGAGGTTAGCGGAAGTGCAAAACCTATCATTCGTGTGGTAAGATACCCAACAAGTGTATGCATCATGCTCATCATAAGAGAGGACAAGGGAGCATTTCATAGTATGGAGGCATATGATGCAAGAACAACCAAATACAATAGGCTCAATCAAACAAGCATGCATCACAAGTAAGGTGTCAAAGTCTCTAAGATCAATAAGCATAGTATGGTTGCACTCAATACAAGTGGATATGAAAGAGGCAACTAATGGACACACGAGACAATGATCAAGATATATCATGTGAGAGGCATGAGCATATATGTCATCAACCCAAGAAAGCGAGTAATAGTGGAACATGGGCGATGCAACATAGCAAGCAATCATAGCGATCAAGTCAAGCAAGCTAGTAGTGCAAAGATGCAACATACTAGAGGGAATAATGGCAAGCATGTCATGTGTGCAAATAGTGGGCATGAATAATGCACATGACATATCACAAGCATGAAAGCAAGATATGAGTAGAATAGCATGAATGTATTGGTGAGAAGCCATATGTAAATAGCAATGGGACATCGTGACTCTCCCAACACAACAAACATCTATAGCATGAAGCTCATGATAAACATGGCAATAGCAACAAGTATCTTCACCAAGCATGCAAATACACATAGACATAGCATAATGGTGAATCAAGGGTAGATGCAAGCAAGGGTCACAATTGCATGGCAAAATCATGTAAAGAGGCATAACATGCAAAGTGAACACGATAGTATGGGCATAAAGGGACAAGTGATATATAGTCCATAGCCATGTGAGAGCCAAGTAAAAGATATGTGTGTATTCCTTGCGCGAAGGGAACAATGGCAAGGATAGTCCATGGGATCCTGAAGCATCGTTGCTCTCAAGAGCTCGTTTCGTCAACTCTTGGGATTGAGAGGTTGACGCGTATACATGAGTACCGACACAAAACAAAGACAAAGGAAAAATTGTGTGTGCGTGGTATATGTACACATCATCCATCATGATGCGCACATTCATGTGTCGGTTAGCACAAAATATTAAATGCTCAAATAAACGATATGCGATATAGAAACATGTCATCCATCATGAGAGGTTTGTTATTATGTATGGCATAATGAAGACTCAAAGGATGTAATGCATCATGAGAAATATCTAGAGCATTGTTATTCATGGAATGCATATGGAGCACGCAATTATGGGATTCATGCAAAGTATGAAATGCATCAAGATCTCCTAATATGTATGAGGATACTATGTGGGTCTCCTCATGAGCATGAGTAGCAACATCACATGGAGAATATTGACAACATCCAAAACAAAGCATATTTGGTTCAATGTGATCATGGCATGGAATAGTAGATGAATTGCGCAAATCATGTAAAGGAAGCATGGCAATATCATCACATGAAAAACAAAAGCCAATGACCATCATCTCGTCATCTATGCCATAAGTGCAAATGGGATTTATTTTAATGGGGCATGCATAGTTAATATGTTGAGATTGTAATGATGCAATATGGGAGATCTCACTCATAGCATATGACAAGTTCAATGGGTTGTCAAATATGATGTGACCAATAGAATTTTCACATGATATCCTATGGAGCATAGCATCACAACTAGGCAACTCAACATGCTCATCATCATATTCATCATAAATAGGTAAGTCAATTGTGTATATGCGGGAACAAACTTGTGACACAAGATATGATACCAATATATGCACCACGATGATATGGTATGTATGCTATGGGAAGTATGATCACTAATGTGCACAAGTCACGTTGCCGGCAATACTCAAATGGCTAGTCTCGATAGGCAAGTAATGCAAAATGGGCTAGGGGTTATCAATGCAATTTGCAAGGGGAATGTACAATGGTATCGTCGAGGTTACCGTCCTTTGCAATGATGAGTGGTGGTGTTCTTGATGTAGATACCAAGATGATGGAGACTCGTCCCTAAGTAGCCGAAACACCTTAGGAAACGGAAAAACCGCGAACTCAAAATCTCAAATGACAAATGTCAAATGGTGGTAGCAAAAAGCGGTGGTGGTTTGCGCTCGGCAATCCGGAAGTGGAATGATGGGCTACACACGTGTCGGAGTTGAAGTTGCCGTCCCTAAGTAGCCGAAACACCTTAGGAGACACAAGCCACAACTCAAACAAGCTCAAACAACAATTGGGTTAAGTTGGGGTGGAAGTGTATGGTGGGTAAGCCTATGCGGAAGTGGTGGTGGTGGTTGATGAAGAAGCAATTGTCCCTAAGTAGCCGAAATACCTTAGGAGACTCGAATCACTAATCAAGCAACCACTAATGCTATGGCAAGCAAATTGGGTTAGGTTGCGGAAGTCGGTGGTGGCTATGCGGATGATATGGTGGAGGGCCTAGGCAAAGATGCCAAAATTCATAAAATGTGATCGAGTCAAATGGTGTTGGTAGCATTTTGTGGGATGGGGGATGTCAATAGCTTCAAAACGAGCTAAAGAACGTCAAAATCGGAGTTCGGATGAATTAGTTATGGACAAAACAAAAATCAGCCGAAGTCTGAAACTACAGGTTACGAACGTCCGTAAATGGACGGATGTCCGGTCGTCGGACGTCCGGGAAGGCTCGAAAATCCGTAAAAACTGTTCTGGAATGGTGGTTCCGGTCGTCCAGAGAGTTGCGGACGTCCGGGGCTTCGAGGGGGGTCCAGACGTCCGTAAAACGCCGGTCGTCCAGGGGTCGGGGTCAACGCGAGATGCAAGATCCGGGACGCGATTTTGGGCGAAAAATGGAGATTTCGGGGTCAAAATTGACGAGATTTCATGGATGAAAGATGGGGAAACTCGGGGAGATGCTAGATCCACTTGAAACAAAGCAAATCCATGGATCAAAATTAACAAAACATCATCAAACCAACCAATCACAAAAAAAATTGGGGCTATTTTTGGTGGAGATTTTTGGATTTGGGGAAGAACACAACAAAATCAAGCTAGAAAACACGATCTAGGGGCTCCAAAAACGTGATCAACGTGGCTCATGATACCAAGATGATGTAGGGCGGAACCCTAGGGGCCGATCTTTCACGTTTGGAGAGGATCCCTACGGGGAACACGAAGAACGCGCCGAAGGAAACGAGGGAAATCACGGGGGAACACAAGAGAAAACACTCAACCAACACGAATATGATCACACATGTGCTAGATCCAAGAAACACAAAGAGATACACGGTCCAAATCCAAGAAAAGACGATACAAGTGGCGGTAGCTCATCTCCAAGAGGAGGTCTTGAATCCACGAGGGATCTTCCCATAAAGGGGTCTTGAATCCATGGTGGATCTTCTCCGAAGAGGCCGCGGTCTCTCACGAGGAGGAGATCCGTATGGATGAGCAAAGCTCTATCTCGAATGAGCTAATCCTTTGCTAACCCTCTCTAGGAGGAGGAGGAGGTCTATTTATAGTCTAAGTGCAAAAGAGAGGTGAAGTGAAGGGCTACATGGGCCTCAGCCCACAACTGGACACAGCCAGGGGTCGGACATCCGTAAGGCGTCGGTCATCCGGAGGCTCGCGGAGGTCCGGACGTGCGGAAATTCTCGGATGTCCGTAAATTCGGTTTTGTGGTCGCTGGCACGGTCGTCCGGAGGGGGGCGGTCGTCCGGAGCCTGGGAGTCGTCGGACGTACGGCCATTGTAGCTTCTGCTAGCCTGTCTTCCTGGGGCTGTAGCGACCTCCAAGGGTCGGACGTCCGGGCTTGTCCGGTCGTCCGGATCCTGTAGCTTCTGAAGCAGCTCTTCTTCTTGATCCTTGTATTTGGCGTCCTCGCTAGCTCTTCCGTTGGTTGTGGTGGCTCTGTGGCTTTCCTCTAAGTACCTGATCATGCATAGCACACATGTTGGAGGTAGTCACCATGTCTCACATGTAGAAAGTGAAGGTTCAGAGAGGAGCGAGTTCACCTTGTGTCTAATGGCGTATGTTCGAGGTCTCGTCATATGTCCTCTTAGGGTTTGGAGAGTAGTCGGAGTGTACATGGGGATGAACGTGGGTGCTCCGCATCGCATATGGGGATGTTCATGTGATTTTTCAAAGGCACAACCAAGGGCTCAACTGGAGAAATCTTGCTCTGAACAGAGATATTTGGGCTCTGCTTGTTGGTTTTCCTTTTGACAAGAGGGATATTCATGAGATTGTCAATGCTATAAGGAGTTTTGGTAAATTATTGCTCTGGGACAGAGCAAGGAGTACTAAGGATGCACTGATGGTTCAGATCAGAGTGGATGAACTCAGTGATGTTCCAATTTTAGTATCATTGTGGGTGAATCTGAAAACCCTAACTCTGAATCCCGGACTGTGCCAGTTGTTATTGTGTAGCAACTGCAATTGGAATGGGTCCCCCTGATGAAAATCCTATTCCTGTTGATGGTAATCCTCACCCTCAGCCAGCAAACCCTTTCTTTCAGCCAAACCAGCTAAATCACTTTGTGGGTCCTGTTGCTCAACATCAAGCTCAAGATGTCATGCCTCAGTATGATGGTAATTTTCATCATCTAGCAATGCAAGATGATGTTGCAGGAGATGAAAACCCCGAGGAAGATGATGATGATCTTCCTGGTTGGGGTCACTGGGCCATGGGGGCTGAAGTTGATCAAGAAATTGAAGAAGGTGAATTTCTAGAACTTGCAGATTTGATGCAACCTTTGGAGGAGGAGCGGATTAGATGAGATGCCTGACATGGATGTTAATAGTGAAATTACCATTTCTGTGGGCTCTAATGGGGTTGAGCTAATAAGCATGAAGAAGTTGTTCCTTTGTTTTTGGAGGGAAATGGTCTTTTGAATGAGTTGGGCCAGGCCCATGAGGAGATAAATGGGCTTCCAGATCTCAATCTCAAGATGGGGCCAGCAGCTCAGCCAGATGAATTCCCACTTCAGCATGTGGCTACCAACTTGCAGCATGTGGTCCCACTTCCAGTGCTCTCAGCCCCAATGATACAAGATGATTTCCCTTTAAAGGTTGGAGTAACTTTGGGACTTAAGCCCATCTTATCTATGGATCTTAACATGGAGGCTCAGGCTCCTGCTTTCGAGCATCAGGATATGATTGTTCCTTTTGAGCATATTGATGAAGATAATTCCTTCTTTGCTCTCAACATGGCTGATGGAGTTGACCCTGTGATTCAGCTTGCTGACCATTCATCTGCTCCTGGTTTTGAGGAAATCCAGCTTGAAGGCGGTGAAGCTGTGCATGAGGAAACTGTGATTGATGAAGCCCCTGAGATTTGCTCCAAAGCCACTGCTCTCTCTAACACCTATGCCTCATCACAAATCAGGTTCTAACTCTAGATGCTCACGTCCTCCTGGGTTCTTTGTCAAAGGAAAATATAATTCAGATGGCCCTCTCATGAATATTTCAGCTTCTCCTTGCATTACTGTTTCAAGCCTAGAAGCTTGGAAGAAGTTTTTTGCTCCTAGTGATGATGATCCTCAGCATGTCATTAAGGTATCTCTTGACTGGGTCAACTTTATCTGCTCCATTCTGTTAACTCTAGATAAATTTGAGTGGGCAAAATCTTTCCTGCAATCTTCATCATTTAGGATGGAAATAACTACAAGGATTTTCTTGAATTTTTCATTCCTGTTTCATGCCCTGTTAATCAACCACCTACCTGTGCTCAGGGAGCTTCTGAGAGTAGCAGGAGCCCTGTCTCCACTCCTGTCAAGGAGGGAGAATCTTCAACTCCTGTGGAGCATCAAGTCAAGGGCAAGAGAAAGGAAAGACCCCTTGTAGTTGAATCTGAGGTAAGAAGGAGTGAAAGATTGTCACATATTAACAAAGGATTCAAAAAGAAAACATGTCCAGATGTTAACTGTATGGCTTGTGCTGTTCAACCTCCTGCCTGCAATAGCAAAATAATTAAAATTTTGAACATCTCTTATTGCAAGGTTGATGCCAAGAACTGCATTGAGGAAATCCTTCAGAAGAAAAAGGTCAAGAAAGGAGGGAAGCAGCAAGTTTGGAAGGACTAGATGGATACCTGGCTTCAAAGAAAAAGAAGAGATCACTTTATGATGCTCTTTTTTGTTAAGATAGTTAGGAAGCATGGTTGTACTTCCTATGGATCTGGTTATGTAATAGGCACCACTAGATGCTTGTCCCTCTCAGTGAACTTTTATTGCCTCTAGACTTTGCTTCTGTTTGAGAACAATTTAAGATGTCATGAGATGGGTTTTGTTGTATCTGGATATGGGTTCAATCTTCTTGTGGCAAGGAGTGTTAGCTTGTTAATGCCACCATGAGTAAAAACCAGAGTATTCTGAATTGGAATGTGAGAGGCATCAATTCCAGTGATAAGTGGTTGGCCATTTCTAACAAAATAGAAGAATCTAGATGTGCTATTATAAGTTTGCAAGAAACTAGAGATCACTTTGACAGCACCTACATCAAAAATTTCTGCCCAAAGAGAATTAATAAATTTGAGTATATCCCATCTGATGGTGCCTTAGGAGGCTTACTTGTTGCTTGGAATGACAATGTGTTCCAAGGTGAATGTCTCTTTAAGAACACATACTCCATCTCCATCAGATTCACCTCAATGCATAATGGAAGTTCTTGAGTTCTTACAAACATTTATGGGCCCTGTGACAATTTTGGCAGACTCAACTTTTTGAATTGGTTCAAAAATATTCAAATGCTAGATGACACCAACTGGATCATTGCTGGAGACTTCAATTTCATAAGATATCCCTCTGATAGAAATGATGGAGCTGGGGATACTAACAATATGATGCAGTTTAATGAGGCCATTAGTTCTCTGGCTCTGGTAGAGATTCCCCTAAAGGGCAGAAAGTTTACTTGGAGTAATATGCAGCAAGCTCCACTTCAGGAAAAGATTGACTAGGTGTTTACATCTGAACATTGGTCAAATGATTATCCCAACACTCTAGTTACTTCCTTGGCCAAGCATGTGTTTGATCATACTCCCATAGTTATCTCCATTGGCACTAATATTCCAAAATCCAAGCTTTTCAGATTTGAGAACTTCTGGTTGCAGCACAACTCTTTCAAGGACACAGTCAAGAACATTTGGAGTCAGCCCTTGCATGAGGTTGATAGTGCCAATTACAACAAAATTCAAGAGGCTTAGAAAAGGACTTAAGATCTGGAGCAAGAATATGTCAAATCTTGCTAGCAATATTCAAGCCACCAATGCTGCTATTTTTATATGGGACACATTTGAGGAATACAGAGCACTATCTGTGGCTGAAATAAATGGAAGGGATCTGTCAAAAGAGCATCTTCTCATTCTTCTATCATTCCATAGAATCTATTGGAAGCAAAGAGCAACTATCAAATGGGTCAAATTTGGGGATGAGAACTCTTAAGTTTTTCCAAGCTAAAGCTACAATCAAATACAGACACAATTACATTCATATGCTTCAAGATGATCAAGGCTTTGAACATATTGAGCACCATTCTAAGGCTGCCATTCTTTGGAAATCCTTTAGAGAAAGACTAGGGAAATCCTCTGTCACAAATGACCCCCTCAACATCATCTCTCTTATCAAAAGAATGGATGGACTGCAAGATCTTGAAAGGCCCTTTACAAGAAGGGAAATTGATGACGTGGTGAAGCACTTACCATCTGATAAAGCACCTGGTCCTGATGGATTTAATGGGGACTTCATAAAAGCTTGCTGGGATATAATTGCTGAAGACTTCTACAAGCTTATTGAAGACTTTTATGAGGGTAATATCTCCCTTCAGAGTATAAACTCATCTCACATTACCCTCATCCCCAAGAAAGACAACCCCACCAGTCCAAATGATTTCAGACCCATTTCTTTGTTGAACTGCACCATCAAAATTATCACAAAACTCCTGGCCAATAGATTGCAAGGGATTGTTTTAAAAATTGTGCATGATAACTAGTATGGATTCCTCAAGAAAAGAACAATTCAAGACTGCCTGGGGTGGGCTTTTGAATATTTGCACATGTGTAAGCAATCCAAGAAACCCACAGTGGTGCTTAAATTAGATTTTGCCAAGGCTTTTGATTTCATAGAGCATGATGCTATCATTGATCTCATGAAAGCTAGAGGGTTTGGTGACAAATGGATCTCATGGATTAATATGATTCTATCATCTGCCACTTCTGTTGTTCTACTCAATGGAGTACCTGGAAAGGTCTTTCATTGTAAAAGAGGAGTAAGACAAGGAGATCCACTGTCACCTCTTTTATTTGTTTTGGTGGCAGATCTTTTGCAATCTATTCTGAATGAGGCCACTCAGCATGATATTGTCTCAGCACCCATAACCAGTCAAGCCTGCCCTCAGTTCCCAGTGATCCAATATGCAGATGATACTCTGTTAATTCTTCCTGCAATTCCAGCTCAAATCTCCCAAGTCCAAAATCTCATTAGCCACTACTCAGCATTCACTGGTCTCAAAGTCAACTATGAGAAGTCCATGTTGGTTCCTATCAATATTCCTGAGCAGCTCATAACTCTCATATTGGGCATCTTAGGTTGTTCAAGAGGGTCTTTTCCTTTCACATACTTGGGTTTGCCATTGAGCACTGGCAGGCTTAGAATTCAAGACTTTCATCCTATCATGCAAAGGATTGAAAGAAGACTGACAGGATGCTCCACCATGCTTTCATATGATGGCAGAATTCTATTGATCAAGTTTGTCTTTTCTGCCCTTCCAACATTCTTCATGTGTACTTTAGCTTTGCCACAAGGAGTGCTTGTTAGATTAATAAGTACCTCATGAATTTTTTTTCTGGAGGAAGTTTGGGATGGAAGACAGAGGTTCTGCCTTGATTGCATGGTCCAAAGTGTGCAAGCCCAAAAAGCAAGAAGGTTTAGGAATTCTGGACATTGGCACTCATAATAAAGCCCTTCTCATGAAAATATTTTCAAGTTCCTAAACAAAGAAGAGATTCCTTGGATAAAACTTATTTGGGAGAAATATTACAGCTTGAACATGCCTATGGGGAAAATGGAAGGATCATCTTGGTGGAAAGCACATCTATCACTTTGGCCTGAGTTCAAACAAGCAAGCACCTGCAAAGTTTCTTCAGGAACAGCTGCCCTGCTCTGGAAGGACAACTGGGCAGGTGAGCCAATTGAAATCAAATTTCCTGAGCTGCATTCATTTGCAAAAGGTGACTCTATCTCGGTGTACAACTTCAGTCTGCCTCAGGACCTTACAATACACTTTCATTTGCCCATGTCTACCATTGCATATGAACAATTCAATCACTTGCAAGAAATCCTCCCACAACTTGATGATAGTGGTAAAGACATCTGGATTACCAATGGTACAGCCACCAAGTACTCTTCAATGACTATGTACAATAAGCTGATGGGGGATGAAGAAGGACATCCAATTTTCAAAATGATCTAGTCCTCTTCTAGCAGGATCAAACACGAGATCTTCTTCTGGCTGCTGGCTCATTGCAGAATAAATACCAGATCTCTACTCCAAAGGAAGGGAATGCATCTTGATGATTCATCATGTCCTAACTGTAACCAGAAGGCTCAAGAGACGCCAATGCACTTGTTCTGGGATTGCCACTTTTCTCAAGATTGTTGGGACTCTATTATACTAGGGAGGAAAAGAGGTACTTCAATTTTTAAAGATATGAATTTTGCAAAAGACCATCTTCCCAAGCATTTTGCCTCAGAAATAGTCATATTGGGCTGTTGGAACATTTGGATGCAACGCATTGACAAGATTTTCAGACAACAACAACAGTCAGTTCAAGCTTGGCGCTTCTTCTTCAAAAAAGACCTTAAATTGCTCAGGTTCAAAGTGAAAGAAAAGTATTTCCAGGAACTATCAGAGTGGATTAGTTACAACCTGTAATTCTTTGATCATGTTTCCTAAAACTGGCAGTGACTAGCCCTCTGGGGTTTCATGTAATTGGTACGTTATTTTTTTACTTTTAATATATATATATACCGTAGAACGATTGTTCTACGGTTTTCGGGTAAAAAAATAAACATGACAAATGCTGCAGCCACAATATTTTGCAATGATAATTTGCTACATGTAGAAAGGCCAACAACTATAAACGGCAATAGAGCTGCTGTACTTGCATGCTCTTGAGAAATGCCACTAAAAAGTTTCAGGTTTTGAGCAACGCCTGATGGAAGAGCTTTGCCAAATGCCATCCGGGGTTGCTCACTTCTCCAAAGCGGCACGTATGGGCTCCAACATGTCGCCATCCCCATTGTAGGCGAAGAACCTGTAGTAGCTGTGTCGTACTGATGAGGCTCCACACGTAGATCGCGCACAGCCTAGCACTCGTCCGGACGCCTGCTACAGCCAGCTCATCCGCTAGCTACCTGATGTATACTACACAACCTTCTTCTTGTAGACGTTGTTGGGCCTGCAAGTGCACAGGTTTGTAGGACAGTAGCAAATTTCCCTCAAGTGGATGACCTAAGGTTTATCAATCCGTGGGAGGCGTAGGATGAAGAGGGTCTCTCTCAAACAACCTTGCAACCAAATAACAAAGAGTCTCTTGTGTCCCCAACACACCCAATATAATGGTAAATTGTATAGGTGCACTAGTTCGGCGAAGAGATGGTGATACAAGTGCAATATGGATAGTAGATAAAGGTTTTTGTAATCTGAAATAATAAAAACAGCAAGGTAACTAATGATAAAAGTAAGCGTAAACGGTATTGCAATGATAGGAAACAAGGCCTAGGGTTCATACTTTCACTAGTGCAAGTTCTCTCAACAATAATAACATACATAGATCATATAACAATCCCTCAACATGCAACAAAGAGTCACTCCAAAGCCACTAATAGCGGAGAACAAACGAAGATATTATGATAGGGTATGAAACCACCTCAAAGTTATTCTTTCGGATCGATCTATTCAAGAGTTCCTAGTAAAATAACATAGAGCTATTCTTTCCGCTCGATCCACCATAGAGTTCATACTAGAATAACACCTTAAGACACAAATCAACCAAAACCCTAATGTCACCTAGATACTCCATTGTCACCTCAAGTATCCGTGGGCATGATTATACGATATGCATCACACAATCTCATATTCATCCAACCAACACAAAGTACTTCAAAGAGTGCCCCCAAAGTTTCTACCGGAGAGTCAAGAAAACGTGTGCCAACCCCTATGCATAGGTTCATGGGCGGAACCCGCAAGTTGGTCACCAAAACATACATCAAGTGGCACTTGATATCCCATTGTCACCACAGATAAACACGGCAAGATATACATCAAGTGTTCTCAAATCAAAGACTCAATCCGATAAGATAACTTCAAGAGGGAAACTCAATTCATCACAAGAGAGTAGAGGGGGAGAAACATCATAAGATCCAACTATAATAGCAAAGCTCGCGATACATCAAGATCGTGCCACAGAGAGAACACGAGAGAGAGAGAGAGAGAGATCAAACACATAGCTACTGGTACATACCCTCAGCCCCGAGGGTGAACTACTCCCTCCTCGTCATGGATAGCATCGGGATGATGAAGATGGCCACCGGTGATGGGTTCCCCCTCCGGCAGGGTGCCGGAACGGGCTCCCAAGAGGTTTTTGGTGGCTACAGAGGCTTGCAGTGGCGGAACTCCCGATCTATCTTGATATTCGATGTTTTTTGGGTACGTAGGCTTATATAGGCGAAAGAAGTCGGTCGGGAGGTGCTCGAGGGGCCCACGAGACAGGGGGTGCGCCTAGTAGGGGGGGCGTCCCCCTATCTCCTGGCCTCCTCGAGGATCTTCTGACATGAACTCCAAGTCTCCAGGATCATATTCTTCCAAAAAAATCACGCTGCCGAAGGTTTCATTCCGTTTGGACTCTGTTTGATATTCCTTTTTTTTGAAATACTGAAACAGGCAATAAAACAGCAATATGGGCTGGGCCTCCGATTAATAGGTTAGTCTCAAAAGTAATATAAAAGTGTATAATAAAGCCCGTAATCATTCAAAACAGATAATAAAATAGCATGAATGCTTCATAAATTATAGATATGTTGGAGACGTATCAGCATCCCCAAGCTTAATTCCTACTCGTCCTCGAGTAGGTAAATGATAAAAGAAAGAATTTATGAAGTGTGAATGCTAGAAGGTGCACAAGTTTGATCAATGAAAATTTCAATCACCTTTTCTAGCATGATAATATGTCATATCAGTAGTTCATCTCATAAAACTTCTCACGATAAAGTAACAAGCAATTCACATGTCAAAGCATAGACCATAAACATTCTTGAAAACTAGCAAACTATGTTCTCAGTCATCAAACAATTGCAATTCATATTATTTTCAGGAATAGCAAACTCCACATACTCAACTATCGTATAGTCTTCTACAATTGCCAACACTCACACAATACTAATGGTTATGGAGTTTCAATCGGACACTGAGAAAGATAGGGGATTATAGTGTTGCCTCCCAACGTATTCACCTTTGGGTGATGTCAACAATAATAGTTCATGCTAACTTACATCCAATTGGATATATATATCAGGATCACCCCAACACAAAGTGCTTGCCAAATGATAAAATGAAAAAGGGAAAGGTGAAGATCACCTTGACTCTTGCATAAAGTAAAAGACATAAAGTAAAAGATAGGCCCTTCGTAGAGGGAAGCAGAGGTTGTCATGTGCTTTTAGGGTTGGATGCACAAAATCTTAATGCGAATGAACGTCACTTTATATTGCCACTTGTATATGGACCTTTATTATGCAGTCCGTCGCTTTTATTGCTTCCATAACAAGATCGTATAAAGCTATTTTCTTCACACCAAAAGATCATACATATTTAGAGAGCAATTTTTATTGCTTGCACCGATGACAACTTACTTGAAGGATCTTACTCAATCCATAGGTAGGTATGGTGGACTCTCATGGCAAAACTGGGTTTAAGGATATTTGGAAGCACAAGTAGTATCTCTACTTGGTGCAAGGAATTTTGGCTAGCATGAGAGGGAAAGGCAAGCCCAACATGTTTGAATGATCCATGACAATATACTTTAACTGAGATGTCGGAAAACATAACCCATTACATTGTCTTCCTTGTCCAACATCAACTCTTTAGCATGTCATACTTAATGAGTGCTCCCAATTATAAAAGATGTCTAGGATAATGTATTTATATGTGAAATCTCTCTTCCTTCAATATTCTTTCATGAATTGTTCAAATGACCAATACAATGCTTGCTAACCTTCAATAAATTTACAACCTCTACTTCTTAGATGTGAAGTCATTACTCCCCATGGGATAAGCAAATGAAACATATTTAATTTCAGATTTATGACAATCAACTCATTCAACAATTTACTCATAATATATAAGTGAAGCACACGAGTAAATGACAAACTATTCCAAAAGATATAAATGAAGATCAAAGAGTAGCTAAATAATTATGTATCTATATGAAGACTCTCTCCCATTAAAGAATTTCAGATCTTGGTATTGTATTCAAACAGCAAGCAAAACAAAATAAAATTACATTGCAAGGATAGCACAACTCATGTGAAGAAGCAAAAACTTAGGCTCAACCGATACTAACCGATAGTTGTTGAAGAAGAAAGGTGGGATGCCTACCGGGGCATCCCCAAGCTTAGATGCTTGAGACTTCTTGAAGTGTTATCTTGGGGTGCCTTGGGCATCCCCAAGCTTGACCTTTTGTGTCTCCTTAATTCCTCTCATATCATAGTTTCTCTTTTTATTAAAAGCTTCATCCACAACAACTCAACAAGAACTCGTGAGATAGGTTAGTATAAACCAATGCAAAACCTTATCATTTTCTACTATAACAAATAACTAAAATTATTATTGAACATTGAATACTAAATGCCCCTGCATATTTAATACTCCTATCATCAAATAGAATCATTAAACAAGCAAACATATGCAAACAATGCAAACATAACAGCAATCTGTCAAAACAGTACAGTCTGTAAAGAATGCAAGATTCATCATACTTCCCTAACTCCAACAATTATGAAATAAAATTCACACTGTAGTAAATTTATCAGAGCTCATCATGCAAAAAGTTTCAACATTATATCATGCTCTGAATTTTCTAGGGAATTTTTGCAACAGCAGTAAGCTTTTTGTTTTCAAACAGCAACATGTATACTAGCAAAATAAGCATGGCAAAGGCTATCCTTGACATATTTATTGAAACTAAAGATGTAAAACATTATTCTAAATAAAAGAAAACAAATACTAACAAAAGAAAATGACGCTCCAAGTAAAACACATATCATGTGGTGAATAAAAATATAGCTCCAAGTAAAGTTACCGATGAACAAAGACGAAAGAGGGGATGCCTTCCGGGGCATCCCCAAGCTTAGGCTCTTGGTTGTCCTTGAATATTACCTTGGGGTGCCTTGAGCATCCCCAATCTTAGGCTCTTTCCACTCCTTATTCCATAGTCCATCGAATCTTTACCCAAAACTTGAAAACTTCACAACACAAAACTCAACAGAAAACTCGTAAGCTCCGTTAGTATAAGAAAATAAAACAACCACTTAGGTACTGTAATGAACTCATTCTAAATTCATATTGGTGTAATATCTACTGTACTCCAACTTATCTATGGGTCATACCACTTAATACTAGCCATAGATGCATCAAAATAAGCAAACAACACATAGAAAACAGAATCTGTCAAAAACAGAACAGTCTGTAGTAATCTGTATCAAACGTATACTTCTGGAACTCCAAAAATCCTACCACATTAGGAAGTCCTAAGAAATTTGTGTACCAATCCAGAGCAAAAACAATCATATCAAGAGCACATTTATGTGAATTAAAAAAACTAGTTTAGTGGGTGCAAAAGTTTCTGATTTTCAGCAGGATCAAGACAACTATCACCGTAAGCTATCCTAAAGGTCTTACTTGGCACTTTATTGAAACAAAAGCTATAAAACATGATTACTACAGTAGCATAATCATGTGGACACACAAAAACAGTAAGGGTAAATATTGGGTTGTCTCCCAACAAGCGCTTTTCTTTAATGCCTTTCTAGTTAGGCATGATGATGACAATGATGCTCACATAAAAGATAAGAATTGAAACATAATGGGAGCATCATGAAGCATATGACTATCACATTTAAGTCTAACCCACTTCCTATGCATAGAGATTTTGTGAGCAAACAACTTATGGGAATAATAATCAACAAACATAGGAAGGTACAACAAGCATAGCTTCAAGATTTTCAACACATAGAGAGGAAACTTGACATTATTGCAATTCCTACAAGCATATGTTCCTCCCTCATAATAATTTTCAGTAGCATCATGAATGAATTCAACAATATAACCAGCACCTAAATTATTTTTTTCATGATCTACAAGCATAGAAATTTTATTACTCTCCACATAAGCATAATTCTTCTCATGAATAGTAGTGGGAGCAAAATCAACAAAATAACTATCATGTGAAGCATAATCCAATTGAAAACTAAAATCATGATAACAACTTTCATGGTTATCATTATTCCTAATAGCATACAAGTCATCACAATAATCATCATAGATAGCAACTTTGTTCTCATAATCAATTGGAACCTCTTCTGAAATAGTGGAATCATCACTAAATAAAGTTGACACTCTTCCAAATCCACTTTCATGTTCATCACAATAAGGTTCAACATCCTCCAAAATAGTCGGATCACTACTTCCTAAAGTCGACACTCTTCCAAACCCACTTTCATCAATATAATCATCATAAATAGGAGGCATGCTTTCATCATAATAAATTTGCTCATCAAAACTTGGGTGACAAAAAATATCATCTTCATCAAACATAGCATCCCCAAGCTTGTGGCTTTGCATATCATTAGCATCATGGATATTCAAGGAAGTCATACTAACAACATTGCAATCATGCTCATCATTCACATATTTCATGCCAAGCATTCTATGTAATTCTTCTTCTAGCACTTGAGCACAATTTTCCTTTTCATCATACTCACGAAAGATGTTAAAAAGACGAAGCGTATGAGACAAACTCAATTCCATTTTTTTGTAATTTTCTTTTATAAACTAAACTAGAGATAAAACAAGAAACAAAAAGATTCGATTGCAAGATCTAAAGATATACCTTCAAGCACTCACCTCCTCGGCAACGGCGCCAGAAAAGAGCTTGATGTCTACTACACAACCTTCTTCTTGTAGACGTTGTTGGGCCTGCAAGTGCACAGGTTTGTAGGACAGTAGCAAATTTCCCTCAAGTGGATGACCTAAGGTTTATCAATCCGTGGGAGGCGTAGGATGAAGATGGTCTCTCTCAAACAACCCTGCAACCAAATAACATAGAGTCTCTTGTGTCCCCAACACACCCAATACAATGGTAAATTGTATAGGTGCACTACTTCAGCGAAGAGATGGTGATACAAGTGCAATATGGATAGTAGATAAAGGTTTTTGTAATCTGAAATAATAAAAACAGCAAGGTAACTAATGATAAAAGTGAGCATAAACGGTATTGCAATGATAGGAAACAAGGCCTAGGGTTCATACTTTCACTAGTGCAAGTTCTCTCAACAATAATAACATACATAGATCATATAACAATCCCTCAACATGCAACAAAGAGTCACTCCAAAGCCACTAATAGCGGAGAACAAACGAAGAGATTATGGTAGGGTACGAAACCACCTCAAAGTTATTCTTTCGAATCGATCTATTCAAGAGTTCATAGTAAAATAACATAGAGCTATTCTTTCCGCTCGATCCATCATAGAGTTCATACTAGAATAACACCTTAAGGCACAAATCAACCAAAACCCTAATGTCACCTAGATACTCCATTGTCACCTCAAGTATCTGTGGGCATGATTATACGATATGCATCACACAATCTCAAATTCATCCAACCAACACAAAGTACTTCAAAGAGTGCCCCAAAGTTTCTACCGGAGAGTCAAGAAAACGTGTGACAACCCTTATGCATAGGTTCATGGGCGGAACCCGCAAGTTGGTCACCAAAACATACATCAAGTGGCACTTGATATCCCATTGTCACCACAGATAAACACGGCAAGATATACATCAAGTGTTTTCAAATCAAAGACTCAATCCGATAAGATAACTTCAAGAGGGAAACTCAATTCATCACAAGAGAGTAGAGGGGGAGAAACATCATAAGATCCAACTATAATAGCAAAGCTCGCGATACATCAAGATCGTTCCACAGAGAGAACACGAGAGAGAGAGAGAGATCAAACACATAGCTACTGGTACATACCCTCAGCCCCGAGGGTGAACTACTCCCTCCTCGTCATGGATAGCGTCGGGATGATGAAGATGGCCACCGGTGATGGGTTCCCCCTCCGGCAGGGTGCCGGAACGGGCTCCCGAGAGGTTTTTGGTGGCTACAAAGGCTTGCAGTGGCGGAACTCCCAAGCTATCTTGATATTCGATGTTTTTAGGGTACGTAGGCGTATATAGGCGAAAGAAGTCGGTTGGGAGGTGCTCGAGGGGCCCACGAGATAGGGGGTGCGCCCAGTAGGGGGGGCGCCCCCTATCTCCTGTCCTCCTCGAGGATCTTCTGACGTGAACTCCAAGTCTCCAGGATCATATTCTTCCAAAAAATCACGCTGCCGAAGGTTTCATTCCGTTTGGACTCCGTTTGATATTCCTTTTCTTCGAAATACTGAAACAGGCAATAAAACAGCAATATGGGCTGGGCCTCCGGTTAATAGGTTAGTCCCAAAAGTAATATAAAAGTGTATAATAAGGCCCGTAATCATTCAAAACAGATAATAAAATAGCATGAATGCTTCATAAATTATAGATACGTTGGAGACGTATCACTGCCGCTCTCACTGTCCATCAGGGTAGGGTCACGCACAACAACTTGGAGAACAGAAGATGCAGCGCAACAGCTTGGCTGGTCGATTTTTTTTTTGAAATGGAACACTCTGATTCCATACATTAACCATGTCCAGCCAAGCTGCTGGCCCGTCGAACACTTACATCATCTGGGAGGCCCTCAGGCCAGAACTCCCGAGCTACTAGGCGCTTTGCTTGCAGCAACAGCATGAGCTAAGACATTACAAGCCCTTGGGCAAAGGAGAAAGAAATCTGGCTAAAGTTCAGCCGGCAAACTCACGTATGTCTCTGACGAGGATTCCTTCGGTCGCCAAGTCCGAATCCCTGCTAGTCAGTGCCTTCACCAGCTCTTTGCTGTCCAACTTGACCTGGACACGCATCATGCCCCAAGCGGACGCCGCCTCAAGGGCCGCAGCGCATGCTTCCGCTTCGGCTTGCAATGCTGATACCACATGCTTCAAATGGCCTGCTCCAGAGCCCCTCACGTCCCCCGTTTGGTCTCAGACTGCAAAGCCCCAGCCCCCGGTGGCGTGTCTCGCGAAGTAGGCACCGTCGCAATTAATTTTCAGGATATCCTCCTCGGGCCTCGCCCACACCTGCGCAGGTTGTTCTCCATGTGTACTACGGGGCTGTCAGCATAGATGCAGCGATTTGGAGGCCCAATGGCTGATCTCGGCGGGTAGGCTGTCTAGGGGGACATGCTTGTCACCTGCATTAACTTTGTTGCGCCAGGTCCACCACCTCCACAGTAGGCATGCAACAAGTAGTTTTTTATCCTCAGGTAGCCGAAGCGTTTCATGCATCACTTCCATGGCACCCCTACATGCACACAGTCGCTCCCGTAGGTTTTCTAGTTGTAGCGCTCGCCACACCTTCCTGAACTGTTTGCAACGCAAAAACAAATGTGCCCCGTCCTCATCAAGCCTCTTACAGCAAACGCATAGGGTTTCACATTTGACTCCTCTCCGCTTGATACTGCACTTCAAAGGGAGACTGTTATGTGCAAACCACCATAGGAAATGTTGAATTTTTGGCTGGCAAGGCAAAGACCAAATCTCTTTCCATTCATATCCATAGTGGCTAGGCTCAGAGGCCGTCGGTCTTTCTAAGTCACATTGTTGCACATACAACTTATAGGCCGACTTTACCGAGAACTGGCCCTTGCTGTCGTGGAACCATGCGTAGAAGTCCTCAAAATCCTCCCGGAGTGGGGTTGCTAATATAAATGTGGTTTCTTCCTCATGGAAAATGTCTCTTACCAGGACCTCATCCCAAGTATGTGTGTCTGGATCAACAAGCTCGCTCACTCGGGTTAGGAGACAGTTTCCCCGAGGAGTTTTTGGTGTCCTTTGCCCTTCACGATTCAGCCATGGATCTGCCCAGATGTTTATTGAGCTGCCATCCCCCACTCAATAGATCAGGCCGTCCCTAAGCAGCGCCACCCCCTTTAGAATGCTTCTCCAAGTGTATGAGATCCCCGGATGTGTCGTTGCCTCAATGATAGTAGTGTTAGGGAAGTATGCCGCTTTCAGAACTCTGGCACAAAGTGATTCCGGGGCTATTAGCATCCGCCAAGCTTGGCATGCCAGCATAGCTAGATTAAATCCATAGATGTCTCGGAACCCCATTCCCCCATCCTGCTTTGGCTTTGTCAAAAGTTCCCAGCTGAGCCAATGCATGGTAGTGGTCTTTTCTTGCTTTGCCCACCAGAAGCGGCATATCATGGATCCAATCTCCTCACAAAGAGTTTTAGTCAGGTCAAAGCAAGACATTGCAAAGGTCGGTATCACTTGTCCACAAGCTTTAATCAAGACATCTACCCCCATCTTAGACAATAACCTCTCCTTCCATCCTTGTATCTTTTGCCAGATTCTGTCTTTCAACTATTCAAAAACTTGTTTCCGAGCTTGGCCCACATATACAGGGAGACCCAGATATCTCTCGGACTTGGCTTCAGCCCGGATGTTCAATCTGTCTAGGACCTCTCTTTTTTGACTTTGTCTAGTGTTCTTGGTGAACATAACCGAGGATTTATCATAGTTCACAACCTGCCCCGAGCAAACCTCATAAAGTTGTAGAACATTTTGCAGAGACGTAGCACTCTCACTTGAAGCTTTAATGAGCACTAGTGAGTCGTCCGCAAATAATAGATGGGTGAAGCTCAATGCATCATTGCAAATACGAATCCCTCTCAAAGAGCCATCCACCTCTGCCGCGTTGAGTAATGCAGAGAAACCCTCGGTGCAGACGAGGAACAGATATAGAGAAAGTGGATCTCCTTGTCTGAAACCGCGCTGCGGTATTATCGTGTCAATACACACTCCATTAACCTTGACTTTGTAGGAGACCGAGGTCACACATAGCATTATCCTTCCGATCCATTGCTCGTTAAACCCCATTTTCCTCATCATCTTCTCTAAGAAATGTCATTCCACTCGGTCATAGGCCTTACTCATGTCAAGCTTGACAGCCGCATAACCCTCCTTCCCTTTTCTTCTATTCTGCATATAGTGTGTGCATTCATAGGCTAAGAGGATGTTGTCCGTGATCAAGTGTCCCGGAATGAAGGCACTCTGATTAGGCGAGATCACATCTGGTAGAATTTGTTTGAGGCGGTTTGCAAGGACTTTTGAGATTAATTTGTACACCACATTGCACAAGCTGATTGGGCGAAGATCTTTCATACTCTCCGGATTTTTTGTCTTGGGGATTAACACAACACAAGTCTCGTTCCATCCCTCTAGCATTGGTCCTCCATGCAAGACAGCAAGGACTTCTTCCACTATTTTGTCTCCCACAACATCCCAACATTTCTTGTAAAAGATGGATGGCATCCCGCCTGGTCCGGGGGCCTTGAGGTCACCAATGCTTTGTAGAGCCTCAAACACTTCCTCACGAGTGTACTCTTTCGCTAGTAGCTCATTCATGGCTGGTGTGACTCTAGGATGAACACGAGCCAACAATTCCTCCTGTCGGGCACCTGCATGGGAAGTAAACAAATTCATAAAGTAATTAGTAACCACTTCCTTCATCTCCTCCTCCTTATCCATTACTCTCCCATCCTCCCTTTTTAGTCTCCTAATTCTGTTCCTCCTTCTCCTTTCAGACACAGCTGCATGGAAGAATTTCATGTTGCAGTCGCTTCCCTTCATCCAGTTCACATGAGCCCTCTGCTTCCAATATGTTTCCAACTGCTCCTCCAGTCGGCTTAACTTAAACCGCAGCATCTGCTCATGCCTCACTTGCTCTGGGCTAATATCCTTTCTTCTCTCCTTTTCTAGATCCTTCTTGAGCCGGTGTATGCGTTTCTCCAAGTCCCCCAAGACATTTTTACTCTAGTCAACCAACTCCCTCATAACTCCTTTAACTGCCCCTGCTACCTTCTTCCCTTCGGCTTCCGTCTCCTTCTCCCGTGCCATCTTCACCAGCTCCTTACATCCTTCCTCTTCCAACCACCCCGCCTCAAAACGTGGGTTATGAGTATGGTTAGCATCCCTTCTAACAGCTGCTGCACCTGCGGTATCAATGATGATAGGACGATGGTTCGAATGGCGTGGGTCACCATTGACGACCCGATAAGCAGGGAACCGGACGCACTAGTCTTGTGTGGCGACAACATGGTCTAACCTTTCCTTAATGTACTTCTCCGTTGTGTGACTATTATTCCTCCACGTAAATGCATCACCAGCAAACCCCAAATCACCTAGCTCACAATATTCCAGTGCATCTTTAAAGTTATCCATACATCTTTGGCTCCTCGGCACACCACCCTCTTTCTCCCAGGCGTGTAAAACCTCGTTAAAATCTCCCCCACACAACCATGGTTTATTATTTTGGTTCCTTAAAGTTCTCAACAGCTTCCAGGTTCTTCCTTTATCTTCCATCTTCGGCTCCCCGTATATCCCCGTAAACCTCCACTTGAAACCATCCTCTTCTGTAATCTCAGCATCAATGTGATATTTTGACATGAAGCCTACTCCTTGTCCCTCACTACCCTTCGCTACCATGCACGTCATATTCATCTTCCATCTTAACCATTCCAGCCTACGTTGCTCCATCCTTGTTTCGGACAAGAATAGAACATCGGGGTTCCTCCCTCTTCTGGAGTTCCAGAAGACCATGAATTGCCGGGCCGTTCCCCAACCCGCGGTAATTCCAACAGATAAGCCTCATTGGTTCACGCTTACCTGCCCTTCCTTTCCCACGTCCTGTACTCCATCACCACGGCTCTTTTTTGGGTTTCCACCCTCCTCCAATTCCATAGCATCGACCCCTCTCTTCTTCTCCAAGCTTACTACTTGCGCACCCTTGTTTTTTTCATCTCTAGGGATCCTCTAGAATTTCCCTCCCTTCCCCTTCACCCTCTCCTTCTCTGCAGGGCTCTGCTCCACACCCCCACCTCCTGCTTCCACTTCCTTCCCTTCTCCCCCTTGCTCAACCCCCTCCTTTGCACCCTTCCCCTGCGGTACTGTATCAACCGGGACTGCCGCCTCCGGTTCCACACCCTCCTTGACTCCATCCTGCTTCTGTGACAGCGTCTCTGCCATCTCACCCCTAGTGAATAAGGCTTTTTTTGCTCTCCCATCCGCTTACTTTTCTTTCTCATCTTCCATTGCCTGCTTCAGCTTTAGAGGGCTAGTAACTTCACCTTCAGTATCAACTCTACCCTTCTCCTTTTCGCCTGTAGACAGTTGCCCGCCCCTCCTCCAGGACGGTCCATCATTCCCAAATTTGCTCCCATTGCTTGACCCACCGCACCTCCTTGTGAAGCCAGCCCCAAAATCTCCTCCTCCCCTTCTTCTCTCACCTAGGTTAGAATTGCCATCTGGTACATACCACATCCAACGTCCATATTGTGCTTCCTCCCCCTTCTTCAAATTCTTCTTGCATTCTCGGTCAGTGTGACCCATAATTCCACACATGAAACAGAAGTCCAGTAAGTACTCGTATTTAAGATGGCACCAGTTCTTTTCTCCTCCTCCTTTCTCTTGCCGTGCTCCTTCACAATTGTTCACCGTCTCCATCTTCTTCATCATCCAGAAACATGCCCCTCATCAATGGCTCATCAACCCTAATTCTAACCTTCACCCTAAGCGCCTGACCTATGGTTGTTCCATCTTCTCCCCTATCCACCTCCACCAAGTCTCCGATCTGCTCCCCCATCTTTTCCGCCAGTTCCTTGCACATCATACCAAGGGGAACATTGTAGATGCGTACCTAGATTGGTACCTTCTTGAAGCGATAATCATCAATGGTTTTGGCTGGATCAAAATCGTCAATCACTAACAGGTCCTTATCAAAGGTCCATGGGCCGTTCTCCACCGCCTTCCTCCTCCCCGCCTCCTGTTGGAACACGAATAAGAATCTGTTCCCCCCCATCTCCTTTGCCACGAGCCTACTCATGGGACACCAGGCTCTCCCCAACGCCGTCTCCATTCCGGCAGCATAGCCCGGTTTGTCCGACATGAGTTTCCCGACAGCTTTGAAAGCCACCCCTCCTGTTGTTTCTGCATCGCCTTCCTCCACCCGATCTTCACTCCCTTCCTTTCTGTGTCCGACAGGTTCATCTTCTTCAACTTCCCCTCCACTCCCTCCATCCTCCGCTTCCAGATCACACCCGCACGAAAACGAAGAAGAACCAGATCTACTAGGGTTTGGTGTTTTACGACTAGGTGCCCTAGCTCACCCATAAGGCTTATGGTGGATGGGTTCAAGGGTTGCACAACGTGGGGAAATCCCGCTCCCGTCCCGGATAAGAGATCGGGGCCAAGGGCATGTGAGATGCACGAGGACAAACCCTAGCGACGGCGCGAGGGAGACGACAGGCGAAATCGCCTAGCGATCGCCACACCCAGACCCTAACCGTCACGCACTGATCGATTATTTTTCTATTTTATAGGTACAAGACCCACAACGACGGGTCGGCGGCCAGAGCAGATGCGCTCGAACGGGGTGCAGTTGAAGGTTGTGCGTGTGGTGGGCCGTTCAAGACCAGCTTAGAGCATCTCAAACCGCCACCCAATGCGCGACGCGCCAGAAAAACGTTTGCACCACTCCGATAGCCTGATTTTGCATGGTGTGGAGCGCTGGCTCCAGCGGCCGCTGTAAACTTTAGCGCGCATGAGTAGCTCCAGTGTCTCGCACAAAAGCATATGCACTCCAAACACAACCAAGAAGATCAAACATAAACAAAATAAATTAAGAACAAATAGTTCCATTTCGTTATTACACCTCAAAAAAAATAGTTTATCTTTCAATACAACAAATAGTTCAACAATATAACATCAAACGCACAAATCATGATGCTCTCCGGCGGCATTCCTCCTTTGCTGAAAAAACCGGTCATGGCTCGCTAGTTTCTCTGCAATGCGCCTGAACAACTCGATGCTCATCCTAAACCGGCGCCGGGAGTACGACTCGGGTACACGGGAGGATCCACAAATAGTGCCTGATCAATCTGTTGTGGACATTGATCATATCCCTTCAAATTTTATGCCGACCCATAACCGAACCACCGTGCTTCGGTTTTTTATTGATGTGCATAACTAGGATCATTGCAAGATCCTCCTCCTCTTCAATATCAAATTCTTCTTCGGAAGAATCATATGACGAACTCATCTACGATGTTCAATAAACTAGGCTATAAAAACTACAAACAACATGCACCAAATTCATGTAAAAAATGTGAAGTTGAAGCAATACATACCTTGCAAGCGTTTTGTTGAACACTTTGCGGGCGCCAAGCAGTAGCGGGCGGCCGGGCGCTGTTAGTTAGAGGAATGCCGCGTGCGAGGGGCGAAGGCGACTAGAGGGAGACGGAGGAAGCAGCGGCGGCGCGGGGATAAGCCGGGGAAGCGCCGAAACAAATGGGGGTGGCGCAGGCGATGCCAGCGGCTGGATGAGGGTAGGTGGAAGTTGCGAGCGAGCGTTCGAGTGTCTAGTGCGCGGGAGCGGACGCAACAAATAAACGGCGCGATGACGTTTCGGCCCGCACGCTGAACTAGTTATGCTGCACGCGTGGTTTTTACGCCTCCACTGGAGCGCCCAGAACGGTAGTGCACGCAAAAACCATTAATTTTGTAGCGCAACGCTTATATAACGCGTCTGTTAGAGATGCTCTTAGGACGGCAAGCACGGCTGCCTGATGCATGGCGGACGCTGGCGCCGTAAGGACCCGAACACCCCCAATCATCTTCCTATGATTTCTCCCCGATTACTGCTCCTGGTCGCCGGCTGCCGACACCTTCATTGCTCCCAGCTAACGCCTCCCAGCTGCTCCTGACCGCCGCCTGTCATGCCTGCGATGTCCATCTCCCGGGGGCCTGCGCTGCTCCTGCTCAGCAGGTGGTTCGCGCCAACGAGATTGAACCAGAGCGCCCATCGGCATTGCCTCTCGGCCACCACGACACATGGGTCGTGGTCATCTTCCCCGACCTTGATGACTACCGCCGCACACCAGACTCTCACGCGACACCTTTTGGCACCAAATCCGGATGGGCTCGGGTCCGCGACGACGCAAGAAGTGCGTACCCGCCACCTGCACTCCTCAACTCCAATGCTCGCGGGGAAAGAGAGGCGAGGGGTCGGCGGTGAGGAAATTTGGCTGGGTTCTGGAATAACTAGACCTGCAGAGCGCCACCTTGGCGCGCGTTGCCTGGTCCTAACGCTTGTGATTAAGTGTGTGTGTGCAGTTATTGAACATATAAACCACGCTATGCAACCCGCCTAACCAAGGCACTTCCCGTTCGCATCTTCGTCCGCCGCTCGATCCTCCTCGCTTTGCAACGCTGGCTTGTTTTCTACTGTTCATCACTTTTTACAGCTTTCACTTCTTTTTTTATTCTATCTTGAATGACGCATGGGCCTAACACCAAAGTTTGGTTGTATTCGCTCGCTTTTGCTAGATTATGTGGCGTGTGATTGAACATATAAACCACGCTATGCAACCCGCCTAACCAGGGCACTTCCCGTGCGCATTTTCATCCGCCGCTCGATCCTCCTCGCCTTGCAACACTGCCTTGTTTTCTACCGTTCATCACTTTTTACAGCTTTCACTTCTTATTTTTATTCTATCCTGAATGACGCATGGGCCTAACACCAAAGTTTGGCTGTATTCGCTCGCTTCTACTAGATTATGTGGTGTGTGATTGGACGAGCCGCGCGCCTCGCCAGCTCGCCCATTGGATCGAGAGGAACAGGCACCAACCCTAGACCCATGTGCAGCCATCACTCTCCCCTTCCTCCTCTACCCCCAGCCCCGCGCCGCCTCTCTGATTCCTCTCTCGATCCTTGCCGCCGCCTCCGCCTCCGCCTCTCCATTTCCCCCCTCGATCCTCGCCACATCCGCCTCTCTGATTCCATGTCACACCTGTATCGCCAGGAGGTGATGCGGTGGATGCGTGACGGTGGACCCCACCGGCCAGTAGGCAGGAGGGACAAGTGGACCGCGGCTATATAGCCAGCTGTAAGCCAATAGGCAAGCGCGTGTGATGTGTGTGTTGTTTCTCTGAACTTCTCCCCCAAGCTGTATCTCTCCCCTTGGAAGAAATCCCCTCTCCCAAGTCTCGTTCTCATCCCAATCCCCTCCTCGATCCCCAGTTGCATAGATGAGTTCGTGACATCGATCCTCGCTGTCGCGGCCTTCCTCGCATTGCCTCCTCTTCCTCTCTTCTTCATCGCATCGGCGGCTGCGAACGGAGGCGAAGGAGGAGCGGCCCAAGCACATCTTGCGGCGGCTGGTCAAGGACAAGCTCGCCCTGCTCGTCGTAGACGGCGCCGGCGAAGGGGGAGGGCGGAGGTCACAAGCTCGCCCGGGTCGTGTCCGACGCCGGTGAAGTGTCACACCTAACCTATGGTTAGTGCGCCTAAGAGCTGGCTGGTGGGCCCAGCCAGCTGGCCAGACAAGTGGCGTGCATGGGTGGTGTTAAATTGGCCGCCTGTGGCCGTGGGTGATCACGCGTGTGTTGATACTCTGAACCTGAATCCTTCCTCTGCAATCCATCCCCTCCTTCTTCGTCTCCAAGCCTTTCCCTCCTCCCCTACTCGATCCGGATCCTCTCCCTCTCCCTCACTTCCTGGGGTGTTACAATTGGTAATCAGAGCCACAAACCTTCCGAAATTTTTCTTCCTCGCTTGATTGGGGGTCGGTAACATCCACCGCGCCGGTGTGGGTTGCTCCGGTGAACCACCCAAAATCCGTCGCGGGGTTCGACGCCCTCTCGAGCAGGACGACGGCTCCTCCCAAGGCATCAGCGGCGATGCGGCAAGTGCTGGATGCCATGGACGAGGGGAACACCAACATCACCAAGATGCTGGAGACGCTGCTCGCCAAGATCGACGATCAGAAGGCGAATCATGAGAAGCAAATCGAGCTCCAGGCCGCCTTCAACGCGCAGATCTCGTAGGAGATGCGCGGCCTCTCGCGGCAGCTCGATCTGATGCAGGCGGACCTCGACCTCACGTGCAAGACGGTGGAAGGATCTGCCTCTCCATCAGGCTCGGTCACCACGCACATCCACCAGCCCGCGCAACCGCAGCAACCCCCACCGCCTCCCCCTCCCCCATCGCCGCGCCCCATCCCGGATCTGTCACGGCCGTCGTTGTCGCACGCGCACCTGGGCGATCACCGCCCACCCCTTGTTCCCGTGCCACCACAGGGAGGGTTTGTCGCCGCGCCAACCGCGTCTCCACCGGGCTACCACTCCAACGAGTACCACAATCCCCCGAAACATGATTTTCCCAAGTTCGACAGAACGGCGCCATACTTATGGCTGGACCACTGCCTCGCCTATTTCGAGCTCTACAAGGTGGCTACACACCAGTGGGTTGCCACCGCCGCGCTCTACATCGACGGCCAGGCAGCACACTAGCTCCAAGCGTTTCGCCAATCGCATCGCAACATCACGTGGGACGTGTTTATGTCGGCGATTCTGGAAGAGTTTGGCGCCGACGAGTTCGAGATGGTGATGCACAAGCTCCTGCAACTCCGACAAATAGGCACCGTCGCCGAGTACCGCGCCGTGTTCGACGAGCAGATGTACCACTTGCTCGCGCTCAATCCGTCAATCAACACCAAGTTCTTCGTCACGCAATTCCTCCTCGGCCCGAAGGATGAACTGCGTGCCCTGGTGCGGCTCCAGGCGCCGTCAAGCATCACGCACGCCTCGGTGCTCGCGCGCATACAGGAGGAAGAACTGGGCACGACCCGTGCACGCCCCCGCGTCACACCCGCTGGCCGACCACCACCAACAGCTGCCGCGGCCGATCCACAGCGCGCCGTGGCCGCGCCGGCGCGTGCCCAAGGGGACGAGTATGCTCGGGAGAGGCAGCTACGCGACTTCCGCCGAGCGAACAACCTCTGTTTCAAGTGTGGGGATCGGTGCTCCAGAGAGCATCGCTACGCCCAATCCGCGCAGTTGCTCACCATCAACGTGGGCGACCACGGCGAGGTGCTCTCCGACGACACCATCCACGCCCTGCAACTGCTCGACGATCCGGGGCCGGCGGTGCAACCCCCTGCTCCGGCCACGGACGCGCCAGAGTGCTGCCTCCTCTCGTCGCAGGCACTCGACGACACGGACTCCACGACGACGATCCGGTTGTGCGCCCTCGTCGGGAACCAGGTCATGCTCCAGCTGCTCGACTCGGGCAGCACCCACAGCTTTGTCAACAAGGCCTTCGTCGATCGCCTCGGCCTCGCCACGAAAGAGATGTCGCCAACGGAAGTGCGCGTGGCCAACGGCGACAAGCTCACTTGCACGCGCAGGGTGCCCGGCCTCAAGTGGTGGATGCAGGGCCACACCTTCGATACGCCCATGCGCGAACTGGAGATCGGCGCGTACGATGGGATTCTGGGCATGGACTGGCTCACCCAGAACAGTACGATGACATGCCACTAGCAAGACAAGTGGGTGAAATTCTAGCACGACGGCAAAGAAGTCACTCTGCGTAGCGTGTCCACCAAGCCGGCCACCTCAATCAAGGCCGTTGGGCCCGAAGAGCTGCGCAAGATGGTGGCCGGAAACGACGTTTGGGCCATGGCCATGGTAGACACCTGCAACAGTGCGCCGCGCCCGGCTCGCAAGTGTGCAAGCCAAACCCCGCTCACCGACCTGCTCGAGGAGTTCGCCGACGTGTTCGCGGCACCGAAAGGGCTCCCTCCGCACCGCCAGTACGATCACGCCGTCACGCTGGTGGAGGGCGCGGTCCCCGCGAACACGCGCCCGTATCGCTACTCGCCTCTGCAGAAGGACGAAATCGAGCGTCAGGTCAAGGAGATGCTGGATTCGGGAGTGATCACGCACAGCGTCAGTCCCTACGCCGCGCCGGTGCTGCTCGTGAATAAGAAGGACGGCACATGGCGGTTCTGTGTCGACTATCGCCGGCTCAACGACGCCACCATTAAGAACAAGTTTCCCCTTCCTATCATCGACGAACTCCTGGATGAATTGGCCGGCGCAGCAGTGTTCTCCAAGCTCGACTTATGCGCTGGTTACCACCAGATCAGAATGCGTGAGGAGGACGAGCCCAAGACGGCGTTCAAGACGCACCACAAGCACTTTCAGTTCAGAGTCATGCCGTTCGGCCTGACGAACGCGCCGGTCACATTTCAGTGCTTGATGAACTCCGTGTTCGGTAATTATGTCCGCAAGTTCGTCATCATCTTCCTTGACGATATTCTTGTCTTCAGTGAGACCATGGAGGAGCACTTGGAACACCTGCGCATCGTCTTCGAGTTGCTCCGGGCGCACCAGCTCTTCGTCAAGGAATCCAAGTGCACATTCGCTGCTGACCACATCGACTACCTGGGTCATGTGATCTCCAAGGAGGGCGTGGCCACGAACAAGGAGAAGACATAGGCCATGGAGCAGTGGCCGACGCCGACGAACGCCACGGAGCTGCGCGGCTTCCTCGGCCTCACGGGCTACTACAGAAAGTTCGTCCCGCACTATGGCATCATCGCGAAGCCACTCACGCAGCTGCTGACGAAGAAGGGCTTCTCCTGGACGGCGCAAGCACAAGCAGCGTTCGAGACGCTCAAGCAAGCGATGGTCACCACGCCGGTCCTGGCCCTGCCAGACTTTGAACAGCCGTTCACGATCGAGACGGATGCCTGCGACACGGGCGTGGGCGCGGTGCTCGCGCAGGATGGGCACCCTGTCGCGTACTTCAGCAAGGCTCTGGGCGTTTGCAACCAGAAGCTATCCACCTACGAGAAGATATTCCTCGCCGTGATGATGGCCGTCGACAAGTGGCGTTAGTACTTGCAGCGCGGCCCCTTCGACATCATCACAGATCAAAAATCTCTCTGCAACCTGGGCGAACAACACCTGGAGATAGTGCTCCAGCGCAAGGCCATGGCGAAGCTGGTGGGGTTACAGTTTCGCTTCTAGTACAGAAGGGGGCTGGACAACGGCGCAGCCAACGCGCTCTCGCGCCTGGGCAAACAGTTCGAGCTGGCCGCACTCCCGACGTGCCAGCCGGACTGGGTGTAGGAGGTGGCCAACTCCTATGCCACTGACGCCGACGCCCAGGAACGACTGCAGCAACTGGCGATTCACAGCCCGGACGATCAAGGCTATGAGCTCTACCGCGGCATTATCAGGCGCCAGGGGCGCCTCTGGATCGGGGCCAATTCGGCCCTGCGCACCAAGCTCATCGCCGCGCTGCACTGCAGTGCGGTGGGTGGCCACTCTAGCTCCACTGCCACCTACCAGCGCGTGCGCAAACACTTCGACTGGCGTGGCCTCAAGCGCGACGTCGCCGAGTTCATGCAGTAGTGCACCGTGTGCCAGCAGGCCAAACACGAGCATGTCAAGCCGGCGGGCCTCCTCACCCCGCTGCCCATTCCAGCGGCGCCATGGCAGGACCTAACCATGGACTTCGTGGAGGGGTTGCCGCGCTCAGAAGGATATGACACGATCATGGTGGTCGTCGACTGCTTCACCAAGTTCGCCCACTTCGTTCCTCTTCGCCACCCCTTCAACGCCAAGCAGGTGGCGCGCGCATTCTGGGAGAACATGGTGAAGCTGCACGGCATCCCGGCGTCCATCGTCTCCGATCGCGACAAGATCTTCACAAGCTACCTCTGGCGCGAGCTGCTCGCGGGCGCTGGCACCAAACTGCTGTACTCGATAGCGTATCACCCCCAGACCGACGGCTAGAGCGAACAGGTGAATCAGTGCATGGAGATGTACCTCCGATGCGCTGTCCACGACTCGCCGCACCAATGGCGCCGGTGGCTGCCAATGGCGGAGCCTGGTACAATTCAACCTTCCATGCGTCACTCAAGGGCACTCCCTTCAAGGCCCTCTACGGCACGGAAGCAAACCTTGGCGCCATGGCTTCCTGGGCGGAGTCGGCGCCGGCCGACGAGGAGTTGGACTGGGCGGCGCACATCCGCGCACAGCTGGAGCGCGCACATCACCGGTTCAAGAAGAATGCCAACCGCAACCGCACCGAGCGACACTTTCAGGCGGGCGAACAAGTGCTGCTCAAGCTCCAGCCGTATGCGCAGCGTTCGGTGGTCAATCGCCCCTGCGCCAAGCTCGCCTTCAAGTACTTTGGCCCGTTCAAGATCATCAAGAAGATTGGGGTACTCGCTTACAAGCTCGACCTGCCGCCAGAAAGCCAAGTCCACCCTGTCTTTCACGTGTCGCAGCTGAAGCCCTTCACCCCCGACTATACGCCGGTGTATGGTGAACTTCCCAAGGTGCCAGACCTCTCCGTCGACAACCTCACGCCGACCCGCATCCTGGACAGGCGCATGATGAAGCACGGCGACGCGCCGGTGGTGCAGCTCAAGGTTCAGTGGGGCACCGGCGACTCCGCGCCGACGACATGGGAGGACCACGACGTGCTGCGCAACCGTTTCCCAGCGGCACCACTGTGGGCGGAAGCGGAGGACGAACAAGATACTGACGAAGAAGATGAAGACGCGTCTTAAGGAGGGAGGAATGTCACACCTAACCTGTGGTTAGTGCGCCTAAGAGCTGGCTGGTGGGCCCAGCCAGCTGGCCAGACAAGTGGCGTGCGTGGGTGGTGTTAAATTGGCCGCCTGTGGCCGTGGGTGATCACGCGTGTGTTGATACTCTGAACCTGAATCCTTCCTCTGCAATCCATCCCCTCCTTCTTCCTCTCCAAGCCTTTCCCTCCTCCCCTACTCGATCCGGATCCTCTCCCTCTCCCTCACTTCCTGGGGTGTTACAAAGGGGGAGGGCGGAGGTCTCCTGGACAAGGGCGCCATGGATGCCTGCGCCGAGAGCATCTACATCTTCATCCACAACCTCTCAGCCACGTACGTGCCTCTTGCTTTGCATTTTCTGTTCTTCCTTACTCAATTTTTGCTCTGATTCTTGGGAGTAATCCTAATTTATTTGATGTATTAGATTAATTAGGGTTGGTATTTTTTGGTTATTATGGGTGACGAATTTGATGCTTATGTAAAATGTTTGGGGTTTCTTGAGGAGAGAAAATAGGGGTGTTAATTTAGTGGCATCCGTTCGGGCTGCTGGTTTAGGATCTGCATTGAGGAACAAGCCGCCAGAGAGCACAATATTAGGCTTCTCCCTGTGATGTGACACTTTTGGGATGATGATAGTAACTGTGTGATCTTATTTGCAGGGCAGATGATTGTGTGCAAGGAAGGAGAGATGCAAACGATTTGAGTTCCCAGTTTGTGCAGCCCCTGAGGATTGCATTCATGCATTGGAAGGTCGGTGCTGTTGTCTACTTGTCTCTTTCATTCCATTACAACCTGCTGTTCTTGCTCAGTTGTGTCCATCAAGAACATGTTCTTTGGATTTAGATGATGCATAGATAAATAACTCTTGTGTGACAATGCAAATGAAGGATGCAGTGGTTCAGTCCTTTAGATTGTTGGCGAGAATATTGGAGCATAAATACCCAAGCCTCTATTCCTAGGAGCGTTTTTGGCCCGAGGTTAAACCACTTGTTCGACGGCGACCTCCTAGCTAATCGGATGGGGACACGCGTATTAGTTTGGGATTCTACCGTGTACAGTTACATGGTGGCTCTAGACTCTCGGTCAAAATTTTGTTAACATGTGCAGCGATTCCTTTAGTGGGTTTAGCGATTTTGGGTCAGTGTGGGCCAGCGTGTTTCACGTTGAAAAGTTTGCCCAGCCAGAGGCCGACGCGTGCGTTAATTTGGTACGTGGAGGGGTTAGTTTCCTGATGATCGCAGCGATTTCGGCGTGGATTCGGGACATTCTTTTGGTTCTGTTGTCGCTTTGTGCATGTGATTTGACTGGGCCCGCTGGTTTTGCGTGGTTTCGTGGACGCTTCCAAATATATCGGGGTGTGCATGTGTGTCCCGGATAGATCGCCATCTCCTCTCCGTTTCCTCCGCGTGTCCTTCTCTCCATGGTTGTGGAAGGATCGCGAGAAGCTCCGTGGTTTCTCGACCTGTGCCGCCTGCCGCTTCTCCACCGCCCCACCCACATGCTGCCGCTCAACCGTCGTGCCGCCTATAAAAGGCCCTCTTCCCCATGCCATCCCCATCTTTCAACCATGCCCGTCGTTCGCCACAATCGTGCCAGGATGGGACTCCACCTGCTTTCACGTGCACGGATGAAGGATACCCTGCTCTAGCTTCGATCGGCTCTGGGGATCAGGAGCAGCAGCAGCCGGACGACGCCACAGCGAGCAGCGCAACAACGGCGGACCCGGCAGAGTGGAGTCGTGTCCGGCGAGAAGCGGGCTCAGCAGGGCGCCACGCCGTGCGGCCATGTCGGAAGATTCCGTGGATTGCCAAAGGGAAGGAACCAGGAGGAGAGGACACTTCAGATGGTGAGAGCTGACCACGGTGCGTGGGGCCGACGATGGGCACGGCGAGCAGCGACAACGCAGTGTGTTGTTCGTGTACAAAGGAAGTCCGCAAGGAGTAGCGACCAGAAGCAACACAAGACGACAGGAGCGACACGATGCTCTCACCTCAGGTCTCTCCTTCCCTCGCTCTTCCTCCTCGCTTCCACTCTTTCTTCTTTTCACCGCTCGATGTCGTGCTGTCGTTGTTTGTCCTGGAAGGCGGAAGCAACGACGGCAGGGACAGTGATCAGGGGCAGCGGCCTCACCGGGCAGCAGTGTAGGTACAGGTCGTCCACCGTCGTGATCTGGACATTTGACCAGTCTCTAGCTAACCTCCCATTGGATTCAATTCTTGCTCTCGAGTACCCTAGATTTTTCCCATGATTCTTTTTGCGGCCTAGAGATCAGCCTAGAAATCCTCCTTCCGTGCTTTGTTCTGATTGTTGCCTAGAGATCAACCTAGAAATCCTCCTTCCCTGCTTTGTTTCTGATTGTTTATTTCATAGGAGTTCTATTGCTGAATGGTGGCAAACCAGGAGGAGGTGGCGGCAGAAAGTGACGATGACGGTGGGTGTGATCCGCGTCACAGTGGCGGTCCCTGGCAGAGCTCATGCCGTTTGAGCTCGACGACGCGACGGCTGCGGCCTCTGTGTGTCAATCACCACCACCTTGATATTAGTATAGAAACTCAATATTATTGTATTTGTTCTTCGTATGAGTGGCCAACCCTATATGAATTCAGGTTTGGGGTTCTTGCTTCATATCCTGTTCGAAACTTGGAATTTTTATTGTCAAGCATAGGGTTACTTTCACGGTCGCCTGCATATTTTTCTGGTGGCTTACAAGGTAAAACACACATCATGGAATACAGGGAGAACACAGATTTGTTTTGCTCTTTGTACTTCTGTTAGATAGGCCATACCGCAGGGAGAATGTGGATCTACTTTGATCTTCTTACTTTTATTAGATAGGGCACATTCTGTTTTCATTAATGTCTTCGTTACTGACGGTACTGATATGTAAATTTAACATTGATGTTTAATGGTGTGGCATGATTTACAGAAATTGGTATTTCGATCCCTTGGGATGTTGCAGGTGCTGACAACCTGATACCGTTAGAATTGGCCCTCAAAATGCAACCAAGATTAGAGCTGCATGCAAGCGATTTGCAGTTTGCAGTCCTCAAAACTAATGTGGCCTGAAGGAGTGCCTACCTCGGTCTATGCAAGAACTTTTTTACTTTATCTATTTTGTAAGAGCACTACAGTCTACAATAGTTGTTTGGAAACCCCAAATTTGAGATTTCGTGAGAATGAATGTATGTGTTTGAACATTTTTGCAGAACCTGAACCTGATGATGATACAGAGAAAGAATTATGTCTGAGGTAGACATGTTAGCTTATAAGTATATTCACCCACAATCCATTGGACTGCACATGAAGAATGTCATTAAATAAGAGGTGGAAGGTCTAATCGGCAAGACTCCTTGTGAAGACAACTCTATCCAAACAATCGGACATTTTTTTAGCCGGTGCAGATTCAGTTTGTATAGCTTAGGTTTTGGCACTATCTTTCTGAAACCTTTTGCACTATATGAAGTCAATTCTATGATTTCTTTCACAGATGTGCCAAGACGGACAAGGACACCAAGCGGGGAGGGTCATCGCCCAACACATGTCAGTTCTAAGATCCTTCTGGGCACTATTTCAATGAAATTTGATAAAATTTACCATTTCTCTTTATTTAAAAAATCTTACAGTTCAGTTCAAAAAGAAGGGTATTATATGGTGCATAAATGAGTTGCCCTGGTTTGTGGGCACCTAAGTGAGGATTCCAAAGAAGTGTTGTGGTAGTACAGAAATGGCAGTGTGCCACCTAAATTCATAATTGATGTTCTTCGTAGTTCGTTGGATTGAGTATTAGGTAGTGACTATGCATGTTATGTTGAAGTATTGATTTTTTTAGTAGGATGTCATGTGCTCTAAATATTATTTTCAGTAATAATGCAAGAATGTAGGTGCCAACTGTAAATGTCGGGAGAAAAACTTACCCTATGGAGATGCATCTAAGTGCCACATGAGTTTATATTTATATCAGCCGAGCTAATTTTATAAATTGTTTCTTCTTCATGAATTTATCAATTAGTTTTATTAATTCATTGGCATTGTGGAAATAAAACTAAATTAATTTGTATCTCATTGGCTGCTCTTCCATATTTGAGGCTCTCCTTTTTGCATTTGCAACAAAGAAGAGAAGAGGTGGAGCTAGCATACCTGCAGATGGGCTGGTGACGGTGAGGTCGCCCGCAAGTACACCCAACTCTGGCTGAGGATGTCGGCTCCTGCTTCCTGTGGTTATGAAATATGTTGCTTTGTGGCTATTGATTAAAGAATGGATAGTCAAGTTAGCTAAGTTCTTCCGGGAAAATTCATTGGATTTTGAATAGCTGATATATATGTCAATTGTCATGTAACGTATACGTCGTACTTTTGGAATACTTACTCTTCCATTTTTGTGGAGGTGTGATGTAGACAAGTATTCAGCCATGCATCATGAATATAATTAATGAAGTTTCTATCCCTTTCGGTTGTACAATCATCCATCTGGCTCATATGTATAGAGTTGTCGCCTTACCGAGTTAGCTTTATTATATAATGCCTGCTCTTTGCTAAATATTCTATTGCAAGTATCAAGGAAAATTGATGTTGCGCCAGGAGAGGTTCCTACAAAATCAAATTGTTTTAAGCGATGGTCTGCTACACCTTTGGGAGCTAATGGATGGTTCTTCTTTCATTTTTTTTTCTCAGTAACCAATAGTGTTTAATAATGCATTGAATTTATATAGTAACTAAGCTGAATAGCGGAAGCTTTTCGGTCAATATATGTTAGAGAAAACTATAATGTGTTATTGTTCTTCGATTGCAAAATTCCAACATATACACATGACGTATCGACGGGGCGCGGCGTGCCGCCGCGCGGGTATGGCTAATAAATACAAGTTGTTAACAACAACAGAATTTTTTGGCTCTCTATATCCTTATGAACAAGGGTTTGCATAATTTTGGGCATTCCTTTGCCTGTACCAAATAGCTATTGTATATAGTCGCAATCGTTATAAAATGGGAGCTAAATAAATAACAATGGAATTTTATTAGCTCTCTATGTCCTTACAAACGAGGGATTGCGTGAATTTGGGATTCCATTTGCTTGTAGCGAATAGCTTTTGTATTTAGACACAATCAATATAAGAAGAACACTCAGCTTTATTCCATTGCACTCAACCCTTTCTGCAATCTTCAGAAGTAAAAATGCAGCTTGGAGCAAAACGGGGGAAATTGGATAAAGATGCAGGGCCGCAGGAGCAGAACGGTGCAGCCGATGAAACCAATGCGGACGAAGATTAACTTCTCTGATCTTGTGGTAGGCTGAACCTGAATCACATTAATGGTTGAACTATCTTGTGATCCTTTGTCCTGAAACTATAACATAATGACTTATGTTGACATTTTGGTAGTTATTTGAATCATGAATCCATGATGCTAAGCTGAACAATTCCTGGAGCATCTGCCGCGCGTTGTGCTCTACGTTGCACCATTGTCTGGCATTTGTTCTTTTTACAGCACTGGCTAACGGTTAGCCGTTATCTCTTATTTGCTTCTATGCTTGCTTTGCTATGGATGACAGGTGGGGCTCATGACGTTGGGTGGGTAAGTTCTTTCCTGGACCATGAATATGTGGTACGTCACCTTGCTTTCCTTTGTCAATGGATTATGGGGACAATGTGGCAGTACGCTCCTTACACAACTCGGGCTGAACGCTTCATGTGTACTGCAGCAGATGGTGATTTAAGTTTTGTACAAGGAGGCACACTGGAGGGCAGTAGCCAGAGCATCACTTGATAACTAGCCTTGCAAAAAAAAGGTACCTATTGAAGTTCCTTATTGCCATGATGTCTATACTCCAACCTCTCCACACTCCACTAAAGCAAATACAAGTGCTCCATTATGCGTCTTATTTTTTTTCCTGACTCACGAATTTTCTCAACCAATGATTTCTCTAAAAATGCCATTGCCGTTAGTTGTTTGTTTTTCACGCAACCAAACTAAGGGAAATAACCATAGAAGGACAAATCAAATGAAATCATTGTGTTTAGCAAATATATATATTTGTAACTTATAAGTGTTTAATGGTAAATATATTAAAAGGTTTGAACATCATTCTGAAGTTAACCTCTGTATATAGATGTAGGCATTATATACCTTTGAATTGCCTCTTTTGTTGTTTATTTCCGGATTTGACTGAGCCAGATTTTATTCTGATGGCTGTGGTGTCCTGAAGCAGCAAGGATTGTGGAGATTGATGGACCAGGTGATTGTGGTCGCATTCCATCATGCTCTTGACTGTTGACTTCGAGGTCCAGTCGCAGCTGCTTGTCGCTAAGGTATCTATCCCCTCTCATGCTCATTCCCTTCTTTTGCTTCTTGGTTGTACCCAGACCCAAGAACGTGGTAGTGGCGTAGCCCATCGACTCAATCCCATCTGGGTGCACCCTGACATGGCGTCGGTGGTCTCCTTCCTCAGTCATCATGTGTTGCACCACAAAGAATTATGTGGTTTGATGGCAATGAGAGTGCGAGGGTGATTTTATTCCGCTTATTAGCACCACAAATAATTCTATGGTTTGATGCCAAGTAGCAGGAGGTGGTGATTTAGTTCCATATATTTGTTAGCTACACCATTCCATAGAAAAATCTTGGACCAACTTGTATATTTTTCTCTTTCCCTATCCTTTTTCTTTAATAGATGAAATATTGCTCATTGTTCCATGATTATCTGGATCACTTAAATTGCTAATTGCTTCGTGATGTGATTTATTTCCGCAATGTGACATAATCCCACATTTTAGGATCTGGCAAGAATTAATTGGATTATAGTCCATGTCTGGTCATGCCTTGAATGGCGAAGGGCCGCCCACAAGGTACTAGGTCCAATTTCATGGAAATGCTACATCTATCTACTGCCTACTCCACTTATTCACATACAGTTTTTGCTTTTGTTTTCACTTTTCTCGGCATTTTTATGTGTCCCTTTTTATGGCCAGCTTGACATCAACTCAAAAAGAACAAAGAATGTTCAGGTCAATTGTTGGTTTTTTCTACAGTAGTTGATAATCTGTTTGAACAATAATAGATCTGTAAAGCCACTTCTTACTTTTTAATGTAGTGGTTAATTCGATGATCTATTTTACAAGAAATAGCAATCATTCCTATGTGCTATCTTATTCTTATGCAATTAATCTGAAATCTAGCTTGGCCTACCAGGTCTCCTGTTTTCAGTGGCCATAACTATAACTACAGTGCGTTGGTTGGCCACGTCCAGATTTCTTTTGTCGCTGTTTTCCTGACACAGTATCTTTAATGTGATCACCTTCCGCCATTGCTTCTTTGTGCTCATCCATGGCAATACCATTCTCATGAGCTCATCCATGGAAATACCATGGCAATACCGTTCGACAACAAGACATCTTTGTTGATTTTCATTTAGGTATTGTATGGTTATTGCTTTCATGTTCAGTATAGGTTTGGCAGTTACCGGTCAACTATTCAGATTGTTTCTTCTCAAGGATATTTGCAAACCTATCGACTCAAGCAAATTTGATTCTGTTTTCGTGAAATGCAAGTATTTCTTTTGTAGTTATAAAATACGAAGAATGCTTAACTGGGTGGCGTTACCTACAAAATTCTTGGTTCTAATCGGCTTCTTGTGTCATGGGTGCAACCTAGGGGTGCACTGGTAGACAGATCGTAGGCCATATAAAGCACCACTAACATTAAACATGAGCACAACCTAGGGGTGCGTGAGTATTATGTAGCACTGGTAGACAGATCATAGACACATCTATTCCATTTCTAAAGCAGACAGGTTTTTTAGTTTCCTCTTAAGATATATACCAATTCGCCTGCCTATTCTTTCTCATCTTGCATAATTATGATGTTGCTCACAATAAGAGTTGTGTTTTTGTCAAGTTTATTGATTTATTTAAGATGTATTCATTTATGTAGAATGAGCCCTATTGAGAAGGAGCTATTGACCATGATCGTTTGAATTCAATGATCCCCACTCAAGCTGTACAAGTAGATAATGCAGTATCCCTCCCCCCTCTCAGCAAATCTGCCATCCAATTCTTCTCATATAGCCATGCTGATATCAAGGTAATGTTACTGAAATGTTACATGTAGTTGTTTCTTCTTGATGGTATCATCTTAACGATATGGTTAACATATCACACATAGGGAACAAGCCGTCCCCGTTACCTCATGATGCGAGATGAAATAATCTCTTACAAAGAACATCTGATGCATGCACTAACTAATTATCACTCTTCTTTATCAGCTCTATCTCATCCCGGAGAAGCTTTGTAAAGGTAATTCCACGCTGTCTTATGTAAAGAATGTTAATTCAGTATTTATGTAAAGAGATAAACTATGAATTTATGACAAGAGTTTCAAAAGTTTGGCAAATATCCTCGACCCAAAGTGAAATTAGAGTTGCATATTGACTCATCACATGAGTAGAAGCTTGAAGTATCTATAGTTAATTTTATAGCTTCTGCATCTGCAATTATTTTTAAAGCTTATGCGGCAATAATCAGTATTGGACACTGACTCTTTATTGTCTGAAGAACAATCCTCGACCCACAGTGAAATTAGAGTTGCATATTGACTCACACATGAGCAGAAGTTGTTTTTCTCAGCACTCGGCATACTTTGTATGATTCCTTTTATTATTAATACCAATAATAACCATTGTTTCTGTTTTCTAAAATGTTGCATGCTAAAGTCTCTTGTGTTATCAAATCAGCGTTTGATTGTCTGGATATTTAATTGTAGCACATGTTCCTAGAACTCTATATAATTTAAGAAGGGCCCCTAAATGTAGTGTGTGCCTAAATGGAGAATTTGGACAACATGAGGCGTGCAAGGATTCAGTTTTGCTTTGACAATTGAGGGAGATACAGTAGGAGTGCCTCTTTTTTATATATAAAATGTATTCAACAACCAACTTTAGGCAAGAATAAACCATCAGCAAGGAAGTGTAACCTGGGATAGGTGTGCAGAAATCCTTGAGAAAAAAGATAATCACAGTGAAATGCTACTTTCCAGTGATTTATTGTGGTCCTTCAGTTTTTCAGTAGCTAACTCCAAAGGTGAGAGAGGAAGTTGATTTTCTTATTATCCATATGCTTGGAAGACGCACATTTTCTTTTCATCTGTCTGTGTTGCTTGAAGGCTAATGCGGCTGCAGTGTCTTTTTTTACCTTTTTAAAATTTTTTTGAGAGAAAGATGATGCTCTTTCTTGGGAAATTGCTTATTAGATGGAACAATAGTCACCTTACAAAGCCCCCCCCCCCCCCCCCCCCCCAAATGTTTGTGTGCAACTATGATCGGTTTTCCTATTCATTTGTTGTCAGTTTTATTCTGCAGAAGCAGCATGGAAAACAAGAAGCAAAAAAGTTAATTATAAGGACGGTGAAATGCAATCTTAGTTACCAGAGAAGCTGGCAATCTACATGATGCATCTAAACTGGTTTCATGACTTTCTTTTAGCCTATGAACTTACCATCAATGCAATATACAGCGCTATGTATGAATTATTTCCTTATCTTTAAAGGATATCGGTTTGAAAGCTTGGTTTGCTCTCGGCCTTTGCGCCATTGGCGCAACGGGTCATCTAGTATTATAATTGTTGCAGTATCTGTACCACCAGCCACTCAAGTTTAGCCCCTCAATTGTGTCCAGTATTTGTACATAGCATAAAGTTTAGACAACCTTTTATAGAATTGGGTTAATTGGATATATGCCACTAAAACTTTCATCAATTGGAAAAATGCCATTGCAATTTTACACTTTGGAAAATGCCACTACAATTCTTTCAAAGCACGCGGTAGCCGGTTCAGCACTGTGGTCCAGCATCTAAAACTCCAGTATACATCAATAATGTACCAAAAGCAAGGTATAGTTGATGCATATGTTATACACTAAAAATATACCAAAAGCAACGCAGTTTGATAGATAAGGATTAGATCATTTATATAGAAAGGAATACATTCTGCAGGTCGAAAGACCGTTCATAATAGTAAGAGCAAGTCATTTATATAAAAAAAGGCCGAAGCCTGAGTAGCGCATTAAGGGGCAGCCGAACAGTACAAAATAGCGAAAGCAAGGCGTTTCTATAAAAATGGCCAGTGACAATCGGGTAGCAGCCTAAAATAGTTGCAATAATGACAGGAGTCAATGCCAACAAATATGTTATCTGCCGGAGTCTTCGGATTTCCTTCGCCAAGAATGGATTAGGTTCCTCGTCGAGTAATGCTGGCCCAAGAAGTGAAGAAAAAACAATTTTCCTGGAGAAAACAATAATCTTTAGACAAAACACATGTGGATCCTTCAACCAAAGGGTCACAAAAAACAACAATCTGGACTCAATATGTACATGGAAAATGTCTGGTAGAACATGTCCACAACATTCATCAAGCTCTCCAGTTTCATAAGAAAACCAGTGGGAGAAAAAAGATTAAAACATACATGTAGTTTCTTCCATTTACAATCCATCAGACGATTAATGTAGAACTCATGAACTGCAAATATTAATATCTCAATTGAAGTATTAAAGGCTATCAAAGAAGAAACGGACGATCGGATCACAACCAAAAGGAAGGGAAGATTAAGGGGCTCCTGACATCATGGTTGACATACTTGTGATGTGCACCCTGGTCTCAAATCTCAAAGATATGGATGGATGAAAGACAAACTAAATGTAATTCAAGTCGACAAAGGCAGCAAGCTGGTACTATTTAGTGCAGAACCCCGACCTTGAACATTCAAAAAGTTAGATTTGCCGACTACAAGACCAAGGTAAAACCAGGGACAGACCTCATGTATACCTGTTGGGTGCATCTAACAGCAACGATGTGCAACCAGCTCTTAAGAAACCCATTGGGTCCTTGGCGAGCACACACTTCTCTAAATGCTCGTCTTTTAATGTTGTGATCTGCCCAACATCGCAAGTCGATCTGCAAGCAAAGTATCGGCATTAGAATAGGAGGGAGTAAATGTTTGATCTTTCAGATAGAGGACGAGCACAAATTTCTATGGTGGAAAGATCAGGTAGTGGAAGATATGCATGTAACTAAATCTGAGGACACCCGAACTTTAAATCCTGATTCAATGGCACACACATGCCCACACACAGACACATCTTTGTCATGAACAGGATATGGAAAATTAAATCAGATATATTACTGCAGAGTGGCAAAGCATAACCATCTCCAATTAAGCGTTGCTTTTTAATTAGGCAATTTAAGAATCAGCATCATGTAAGGTTATAAGTACTACCGAGCTACAAAAGAACAATATTTTCCTTTTTATAAAACCGGAGAAACAGTGGACCACTGGAGATGAAAAGCAGCAGGCCAAACTTCTATGTTACAGAACTGAGGCCACCAACATACTATCCCCCTTCTTGAGCCGCCACATAACTATTTCTCAAATCAAGGGAAGCAAGAAGTATTTCTCCAAGCAATAGATAAACTACTTCGGACACCATTTTATTTAGCCAATGAGCTGGAAATGTAAACCTACACGACACCAGACAATATTCCAGCTTCCACTTTCTCAGACTTTTGTCACCTTAGCCCTACCAAAATTCAGGTCATGTAGGTTGTTGTAACACATAATGCTAATAGCTAGGTGAGTGACATATATAGATGAAAGAAACCGACATCAAATGTAAACAGAGCAAACAACTGTTAATTCTGTTGTTGCATAAAAACCTATGAAAGTACTTCCTCTGTTCTTAAATGCAAGTTTTTTTTAGAGATCTCAACATAGACTACATACAGAGTAAAATGAGTGAATCTACACTCTAAAATATGTTTATATACATCCGTATGTAGTCCTCATTGAAATTTCTAAAAGACTTATATTTAGGAACGGAGGGAGTAGTATCTACACAGATTGATTAGAAGCAAAGAGAGGAACTTTAAATGGCAGATGTGAGAGAATTAAGCAAATGCCATACTTGAAGATCTTCGCGGAAATATATGGTCCAATTCGGGAACCACACATGTAGCGTGTAGAAGGCATCCATTACTACATCATCATTTATCTGAAATAAGATGACATGCTTTGTTCAACACACATAGTTTAGTAGAAAGTTACAACAAATAGAAAGAATGTGTGTATTTTACAGCCGGAAGGAATGTAAGAAGCATAAGTACTGTTTGCAGATTTTTAATCCAAAGCTAGAAAATAATCTCAAGAACTAGACAGAGTTTGTCTGACTTAGTATCTGGTCGAACGGCCAGGTCTAAGATCAGAACCTCGGGCTTATGACAACGGCGGAATCTAAGTCATTCTGATTGCACAATTGGGCTAAATCGACGCACAACAACACGTAAATTGCAAAGACTTTAGTTATTCCTTGCTAGCTATACATGCTCATTAGAGCTTTTAGATATATCATATCTCAGCTGAAAGTGGAAGGATAATCTAAAAGGATGGGACTGAATAAATGCATAACAGCATGTAAAAAGTCCAGTGCTGGTAAATCGAATCACATAGTAAAAAGGATGGGACTGAATCACAGTATTTTTCTCACCAATAAAAGAAGTTCCTCCAAATGAATAAATCATACAGCAATGCCAAATAATGTAGTAATAGTTTAGTGGCCTTTCAAGACCAATTGCAATAACAGTAGTTTGATAGATTAAATGGTAGGGCCGTAACAAAATAAGCTGATTTTTATGATCAAGTGTATGATGAGAGGAATACGGAATGGCATGGATGGCTTTGGATCCCTTTTGTTGTAGACAGTTAAGATGTAAACTATCTGCAGGAGAACAAATGAGCAATGAAAATATTTAGAGTGCAATACCAAAGGGCATGTGCATTGTTGCAGATTGGTAATCAAAATCTCAAGCAGTAAACAACTTGGTGTCTCTTTGCTTTAGCTGTACTTGAAGGAAACAGACCTCCCAAGGAGCAAATTATCAACAAGCTGCAGGTCCATACTATATCTATCAGAGACAAAAAACTCGTATATTCAGACCTCCTAAAGACGTCAAAACAATGTGTACTAACAAAAAAAACTCTATGATGCATTATTTACCACTGACACATTAACTCTAACTACACGCTTGGCCAATAAATTACAATAGTTGACTAATGATTATCTGTAGCTAAATCTTATTTTAAATACAACCTGGATGAACAAAAATATCCTCACCTTTGGTGAAACACTCTTTTCTAATTGCTCATTGCGTGGCACAGTGATTTGCTTAACATATCGCAAGTCGATCTGCAACCACATAAGCAAGCATCTGCATCAGAACAAAAGGAGGAATGAAATGTTTGATCTTTCATATGGTACTACCGACCCTAGAGCAACGCTAAATAAGAGATTAGTAACACACGCGTCACTCTCCCAGCAGAAAGCAACTCTTCTTCGGATTGTTGACCATATTCATTATTCATAATAACGAAGTACAACTCCAAATCTGAGAGGTCACCCCGATAATGCTAAGCATAATAACAAATGTTTGTTAACAAAAGAAAAGATATTTGGTTTGGACCACATCATTGTGAAGCAGGTCGTTACAGAAAATAATGGTTTTATAAGCAGAACATGTAAGTAAACCAAGACTCGATTAAGCAATACGTTTTTATGGATATGATCTGGTAATAAATAAAGAATGAGACAAGAACATCATTGCCTATGAGTATGATCTTTCGGTCTAATTGCTAATTAAATGTTGCACTGCCTACCATACTTGTTCCCTGTTCTCGTACACAATTCTAACACATACTACTGATTCGGCAGGAATAAAATTCTCTAACTAAAGTGCAAGCATCTCTTGAAGAGAAACATCTAAAACATGATATGCCAGTAAATACTACTCATGGCGATAATCTCAAGAGCATGATTTACGAGTTTTTACAGCCTGCAGTATACTCCCTCCGTTTCTTTCTTCTCCTCTCGCGCGACCGTGTCGTCCCCGCGGGCGACCGGCCGCGCTCCGGCGCCCCCCCTCCTCTAGAGCCCCCCCTTCCCTCCCTCCCTCCCCGCCGCCGTCGCCGGCACCCGCGGCCAGGCCTGGCCCCTGGGTTGCTGGCGGCGGCGGCCTCCTGCCCTTCCCCTCTCGGTGCTCCCCGGCGCGGGGCGGTGTGCACCGGGGGGTGCTCTTCGGCGGCGGCGGTCCGACGTGGCGGCGGAGATCCTGGCGCGGCGTGGGTGGACGACTGGGCGACGGCGTCGCCGTTGGCGGCGGGGCAGCGCGGCGGCGCGGCCTGAACCAGCCCGCTCGGCCCAGATCTGGGCCCTTTGGGCCCCATCTGGATTTGGGCGGGCCAACGGCGGGACGGGCCGGCGGCGTGGCCTCCAGGAGGCGGGAGAGCGGCGTTGACAGCTGGGAGCGGGCGGCGTAGGTGCCGGCTTGCTGCAACATGGCCGGCGGGGCTTTGCGGGTCCGTTGTGGACCTGGCCGGGCCAGGGGTGGCCCGGTGTGCCCTGCTGCCACGTCCGGTCGGCGACCACGACGTCGCCGGGGGCTCGGACCTCCCGCACGTCGGCGGGGGAGGTGGTTCCCTCCCGCTTGGCTTCGGTGTGGTTCCTCCCGTCGCTTGGCGCTTCTTTCCGGCCTCCTTGGCCTCGTGGTGGTGTTCGCAGCGGGGCGGCGTGGATGTGTCCAAGACCGTGGTGGCGCGTGCTTGCGGGTGGCTTGATGGTTGGATGGCCCCGGTTCGAGTGGGTAGCGGTGCTTGGGGATGTGGGAGAAATCTTTGCCAGTTCTTCCGGCTCCGACGCGGTGACACCTGAGGGTGCCATCATTCCTTCTTGAAGGGCGTCGGCGCTACCCATCACCCGCTCCCCTCCGTATGCCGGGGGAAACCCTAGGACTCGTCCGGGCAGCAGCGTCGTTGGCGTCGCATTCCTTCTTGGAGGTGCTGCTTGGTATGCGGCGGGCCGGTGCCATGGCGTGTGGTGGGACGAAGGTGGAGGGCGCAGCGGTGGCGGATCATTTGTGCTTGCCGAGCTGCCGTTGTTGGCTTTTATTTCTTATTTTTCCCTTTTGGGCTTGTTGTGCCGTTCGCCCCGGCAGTTACCCTGTGATCGTGTGTCTGGTGCTTTATAATATAAAGTGGGGGGAAACCCTTTTTCGGTAATAAAAATTAATCTGAATATACTTACAGTTTGAGCAGATGAAAAATAGTAGAAACGCCACCAAGGTTATGTATCCTTTAAACACTACCAACTCGAGCACTCACCTGGGCAAGAAAGTGAACCTCTATATCTCTTTCTTTTTGAACAAAATCTTGATCCTATCAACTGCAAACAATACAAATTTACTTAAGGTAGCAACCGGCCTGCACATTATAGTATGCACAACAATCCAGTCACTTAAATTGATGATACAGTTGCAGGCAAATTGGAGTAGAACATCAAGACGTGGTTACCTGAGGAGAAAGACGTTGTGGTATGGAGAGGCTGCACGACCATGCCACCGCTGAAATCTGCCTCTGCAAGCTACACACGGCCATAAAGTGGAGAAGCATGATGAGCGTCCCATTCTGGACGTCGGCGACGGCGCCGCGGATGGCTGGACCCCTTTTTCTGTCTCCGATGGCGTCGTGGACTGCTCGGCCACCTTGTCGTCCCCGGGGTCCTCGGTCATCCACCTCCTACCCGGTCCCGATGGGGAGGAGTAGGGAGGCGCAGATCTGGTGCTCCTCCCAGCGACGGTGACGGCCAGCAGTGGCAATGGAGATGACGGCGACGGGAGAGGAAAGGAGACCTGGGAGGGCGCTCTCTCGCATGGACGCGTGGTGCGGCGGCCTGTTAGCGACTACTGGGCTTGGGCTGCTCGGTAGCCAGGCAACACGGCAACTACAACTACACCCAGCACATTCTCATTTGTACCTTTAGACTTGAGCTAAGAGAAGAGGGAGAGGACATGGAATTCACTAGTGAGGCGGCCTCCTCCGAGGAGGGCCGCCAGACCCAATGAGAATCATATGTTGGAATTGTCGAGGGATAGGCGGACCCCTCGACAGTTCGAGAGCTCAAGGAGCTCATCAAGGAGTGTGCGCCGGAGGTGGTTTGTCTAGTTGAAACTCAATTGTCCAAGCAGAGAGTTGAAGGCCTGATGAGGGTTCTGGGGTATGAAGGAGGCTATGCAGTTGGTAGTAGCGGAAGAAGTGGCGGTCTTGCTATTTTTTGGAAGAGCCCGGTTAGTATGAGGCTACTGAATTTCTCGAAGTATCATATAGATATGGTGGTTTCAGATATCAGCAAGGAGTGAAGATTTAGATGCTTTTATGGAGAGGCACATAGACACCTAAGACAAAACACGTGGGATATGATGTCTTTCTTGAGGGGTGAATCTACCCTCCCGTGGGCTTGTATCGGTGATTTTAATGAGATACTAAGGAAGGAAGAAACTCCGCCTATGTCTTCTAGGCATAGCCGGTCCCAAGCCCGGGTAAAGGAGGAGGGTTGTGATAGGCTTGGCGAGCCAACGTAAAAACTAGCCAGTCCCATAGGTATGAAACCCATTTGAGCGAGAATAGTACTAGGATGGGTGACCTCCTAGAAGTCCTCGTGAAAGGGTTTCATATCTAAGAGTTGTGATAGGCTTGGCGAGCCAACGTAAAAACTAGCCAGTCTTTTGGGTATGAAACCCATTTGGGCGAGAGTAGTACTAGGATGGGTGACCTCCTGGGAAGTCCTCGTGAAAGGGTTTCATATCTAGCCTACCCCAACTTGTTTGGGATAAAAGGCTTCGTAAGTAAGTAAGTACTAAGGAAGGAAGAGCAGCTAGGGCCGAATGAAAGGGACGCTACTCAAATGGCAGGGTTTAGGGAAGCAGTGGACCTTTGCGGGCTATGTGATCTTGGCTATATTGGAGTGGACTGGACGTTCGAGAAAAAAGTGGCGGGTGGCCAGTTCTGTAGAGTCAGATTGGACAGGGCACTAGCGACGGCCAGTTGGAGTTCTATGTTCCCATTTGCTTCTGTTCGGCACCTCACAGCTGCGAAGTCTGATCACTCGCCCATCATTTTGTTCAATGATTTGGAGGCAGCGAATAGACGAATTGCACTTGATAGACCCTTCAGGTATGAGCAGATGTGGGAAGCACACGATGAATATTTCCCTATGATTGAGCGAGTCTGGGAGTCGCTGGGGAAGGCCAAATCTCTTTAGGCTACAAGTGCAAAACTGCGAGCCTTGGCAACCTCACTGGCAGTCTGGGGCAGGAACACGTTTGGTCAGGTTCGGACTGAACTAAGGAGTTTGAAAAAGAGGTTAGAGGAGATGCGAGCTGAGACAAATCTCCAAGGGCCTTCCTACGAGGAAATTAAAGTGCAGAACCGGATAGTAGAACTTAATTACCAAGAGGAGGTAAAGTGGCGGCAATGCTGACGCATCCAATGGCTAGCGGAAGGTGACGGCAATACCAAGTTCTTCCACCAAAAAGCTTCTATGAGAGCTAGAAGGAACCGAATAATGAACTGAAAAGAGAAGATGGTACGTTGTGTAATGATGAAGCTGAGCTGGGACAGATGGTGTCACATTTTTATAAAAACTTGTACACTGTCGAGGGCACAATAGGGATGGAAGAGGTGCTATCACATATTCCTTGTAAAGTCACACCACAAATGAATGATATGTTATGTTCTTCGTACAAAGCCAGTGAGGTGAAGGAGGCCTTGTTTCAAATGTATCCCACAAAATCACCGGGTCCTGATGGGTTCTCGGCGCATTTCTTTCAGAGAAACTAGGGTGTGTGTGGTGACGAGGTGATAGAGATGGTGCTGCGTGTTCTCAATGGCTTGGATTCTCTGGAGGTTATTAATAAAACGTTCATCGTTCTTATCCCTAAGGCACAAAATCCAACCTCTTTAACCCAATTCTGTCCAATTAGTTTGTGCAATGTAATCTTTAAGATTATATCCAACGTACATTCTAACCGACTGAAAAAGATTCTACCGGAGATAATATCCCAAGAGCAGTCGGCGTTCGTCCCTGGTAGGCTCATTACTGATAATGTCATAGCTGCATATGAGTGCCTCCATTTTATGAAGAAGTCTAGAAGCAAGAACAATTCCCATTGTGCTTTGAAGTTGGATATGATGAAGGCGTACAATAGAGTTGAGTGGAATTATCTTGAAGCTGTAAGGATTAAGATTGGTTTGCATCCTTCCTGGGTTAAAAAGGTAATGCAATGTGTGACCACAGTGTCCTTTTCAGTATTGTTAAATGGAAGCAGGCAGGAGGAGTTCAGACCTACGAGGGGGATCGTCAAGGTGACCCAATTTCACCATATTTATTTTTGTTGGCTGCCAAAGGATTCTCGTGTTTGCTCAAGTCTAAAGGTACAAATGAGAATGTGCAGGGTGTAGTTGTTGCAGCCTCTGCACCTCCAGTAAATCACTTATTGTTTGCTGACGACAGTTTACTAATGTTTAAAGCGAATGAAGAAGCAGCAACAATTATCAAAGATACGGTGCAACAATATTGTGATGCGTCCGGTCAGAAAGTTAACTTGGCAAAGTCATTTATTTTCTTCGGTAAAGGTTGTCCTAAGTATAGAAGAAACACTATAAAATTAATACTTACTGTTCCCAATGAATCTTTGAATGAACGGTATCTGGGATTACCGTCAGATGTGGGCAATAGTAAGAATGGATGCTTCAAGTACATAAAAGACAGACTGTGGTCTAAGGTCGAGAGGTGGATTGAGCGATGCATGGCGTCATCAGGGAAGGAGATTTTGATGAAGTTCGTGGCTCAGGCTATTCCAACCTTCTCAATGTCATGTTTCCTTCTTCCCCGAGGGTTATGCAATCAAGTGAATACTATGCTTAGAAAAAAATTTGGGGCAGTAAAGAGGGCAAGAGGAAGACTGCATGGGTATCATGGGAGGAACTCACCATGCCTAAGTACATGGGGGGGCTTGGCTTTAGGGATACCGAAATGTTCAATTTAGCCATGTAGGCAAAGCAAGGATGGCGGACTTTACAAGACGCATGCTCACTCAGTGCTAGAATACTTAAAGCAAAATATTTCCCTATGGTTGATCTATTGAATGCAGAGTTGGGAAAGCAGCCTTCACAAATTTGGCGGGTAGTGCATGCAGGGTTGGATGTTCTCAAGCAGGGACTAATCCGGCGTATTGGTGATGGGGAATCCACCCTGGTATGGAACCATAATTGGATTCCAAGAGATAATCTGCTTCGAGCTCTGCACCCAATATCCGATGATCAACCAGGGTTTGTTTCAGAATTGATTGAGGGTCCATCGCGAACATGGAATCGAGCTGTTGTTTTTCGGCATATGAACCGGGTTGATGCAGATTCTGTTCTTAACATTCCCCTGAGCACGTCATCGACTTGTGACCAGTGGGCTTGGCAGTATGAAAAATCTGGGGTATTTTTGGTTCGTTCAGCTTACCGCATGCTTGTGGACACAAAAAAGATAAGAGAAGATTGGTTGGAGAATTGAGAAAGTAATTCTAATACTAGAGCAACTCAAAAACAGTGGCAGAAGCTCTGGAAAGCCAATGTTCCAGGCCATATCAGAAACTTTGCTTGGAGACTTGCCAAGAATTCTATTCCTATAGGTGAAACATTGAAGCACCGACATATATCAGATGATGATACATGTTTTCTATGCAACTCAACCCGGGATTCATGGCGACATGCTTTGCTAGATTGTCGTATGTCCAAGTGTGTCTGGGCCCTGCTAGATGAGGCCCTAGTGGAACATATGATAGCATCTGAACATGAAGATGCAAGGCTATGGCTCGCAGTGATGCAAGATTCAGTCAGCGAGCAAGAATTCAAAACGATCCTAGTGACGCTTTGGGCCATTTGGTGGGCGAGGAGAAAAGCAAAACATGAGGAGATCTTTCAGAGTCCACTATCGACTTTCAACTTTGTTCAGAACTACATCGCTGAATTGGACTTAGTGCCGGCAAAGCAAAAGACTAAGCCTATCAGAGACAGCGTATCTCGGACAGTACTGAAGAGATGGCTGAAGGGACCTCTGGGAGTGGCAAAGTTTAACGTCGATGCTGCTGTCTCAAAAAATGCAAACTTCGGAGTGAGTGTGACCATTTGCCGCGACAACCATGGCAAGTATCTTGGAGGGTCAGTATTGGTGTTTGAGGGGCTCGTTGACCCTGAGAGCTTGGAAGCACACACATGCTGTGAGGCCTTTTCCTTGGTGGAGGATCTTCACTTAACTCGGCTCAGAATTGCTACAGACTGTTTAGCTATTGTCCGTCACCTGAAGAGTAAGTTTATGGGAGTTTCGTCCACCATCATTGGAGAAATTGGGAAGAGAATGCTGAATTTTGTAGAAACAGAAGTAATCCATGAGGCAGGAGAAGCAAACTCTGAAGCTCACGATCTTCCTAGGGCCTCAGTCTCTTTGCCTGCTGGTCGTTATCTTTGGTTGTCCACCACGCCAGATGTTTTAGCTGTACCAGATGTTATTGATTCCTGATTAATAAAGTGGTGGTAACCCCTAAAAAATACAAGGGATAGAGTTACGTACAACTTGGCTAGGAATTGGACGGCTTCGGCCTCCTCTGCTTATGTATCTTCTTCCTCTCGTGTTCCTCTCCTCCCCTGTAATGGCTAGACCTTGGTGAATCCATGGCTTGTATTCAAATTGATAAGGAATAGATCTCCGTGAGAAGAGTGCTGCTAACAATTGGTATTCAGAGCCAATCGATTCCTCCACGCAAAATCCACACAAAATTTCCCCATCGTAATCGATCTCCAGCCATGTCACGGGGATCAGCTTGGGCTGCCCGCCGTGATCGAGCGCTCACGTCGGTGGAGGACCCGCAGCAGCGACGCCTTGCCGAGTGGATGGACCAGGACAAGCAGGAGGTGTTGGCAGCGGTAGCATCGGAGGTGTCGGCTGCCGTTGCAACAACGCTACAGGCTGTGCCCACGAGGCACCACGAGTGCCTCGACCTTGCGCCAATGACCACATTGCCCCCAATTACGTCTGTGGTGGACGACAACTCCTCTGTTCCTTATGCCTCCATGGTGATCTCTGCTCAGAAATCGGCATCAGCCTCCACGCAGCAGCATCAACAGCAGCGGGAAGATGCAGCACCGCGCCAGGCAATTGAGAACAAAGTCACCAATGTCCTCGCTCCCTGTACGCCGACCACATGTTCGATGCAATGCCCAAGCCGCACCGATGCAATGCCCAAGCCGCACCGTCACCATGTCAGTGACAGCTCCAGCCGCAACATCAGCTTCGTCAAAGGTCATCGTCGATGTCGTTCCCGAGCTCTGCTGCCTTGACCTTAAACCATCTGATGTCCTCAAGCTTGTCAGAACGCCGCCCAAGTGTTCGACAGAAGTTCTGTATGACGGCCCTGTGGTCATGACTGAGCAGCAGGACCACTCCAGGGAATATGAACATTCAGTACAAGATGCCAACATGCCATGTGTGCTTCATGTCATCAATAGTTGTGAGTTCCCTGTAACTACCAACCAGGTCAAAACTGCGGCCCTTCGCCCAGCTAAATCAATCATGGAGCACAAGCTAATTGGTGTGGAGTCACTGCACACATCGTGGACTCCAGCGAGGAGCACAACTTTTAGAATGTTCAATGTGCAAGGTACATTGTATGTTATGCAGTTATCAGGGAAATTGCAAGAGTTGGAAACTGTGGAACCTACAGGGAGTGCACCTCTCACTGTGATTTATAGTGTTCCTGGAGTTCAAACGGCACGGCTGAATCCAACTATATTCAAGTGGTCAGATCTTTTTTGTTTTGCCACACAATTTCTTAGTGCAGGCACTCTTGATTTATTACTAGCGAAGCGAGATGCACCTACTGTGATTGGGAGTTTGTCCTGTGAGATTCAGAGCAAGGGAATAATAGCAGAGAGACCATATTGGCAATTTATTGCAGAAGTAAGTTTGGAAGCACTAAAGCTTTCATGGCTGCCACCTCACGGTATTATTTTCATCCCACTCAGAATTTCTCTGCTGAAGAAATCAATTGGCATATCTCGACAATTCTATTGGGAGGGTACAAATTCTTTTGTAGTAGTGTGGGCTCTGAGTCTGCAACTGTACGAGCATAAGAACAAATGCAGTTTATTAGAACATGTTATATCAGTGGTGCTCCTTATTGCTCATGGTACTACTATCATTCAGTGCATCCTTGTGGATCGGGAGGGCTCCATTAGTAGTTTCGAGATTGACATGTCAACTAGAGATATAATTGCAGTTACATAGGGAGAAACCAAGGCCATGTTGGATGACATTTTTCTATGGCCACCAGTTACACTATTTTGGTCAGTTAGATTCAGTTACAAAGGTTTTTTGAATCAACGCAGAACTGAATATTCCATTGGAAGAGTCGTTCTTGAGGATTTCCAGTGGGAACCTGCTTGGTCCTTTTCCTTAGAGTTTTTGCTATTTGGAGATGAATGTTCCTTTGAAGCTTTGCTGGGCTGCCACATCTATAGTGCATGTTTGTTGGATAAAAACATGGGGATCACTCTAGGAAGCGATGCAAGTTGCGGTGAATGCATAATAATCAGTCCCGGCCGTTCCCAGTTTCAACCCGAACCATGTGAAGGTACTTGTTGCCATAGCTTTCGTGCTGTAGTTTTTTCACAAGTTGTTCCTGCGATGAGGCTTGTGTGCTTTGAGAGGCCTGGAATGGGCTGTATTGCGAATATATCCAGCGGATTGGTACGATTGGAAGGCAGGTTCCTGTGCTTGATTTATGGGCTATCGGAATTGTATTCCAGCCAAGGGAAACAGAGGACGTGCAGCCTAGCACATATTCCTTCTATTTGGAAATTTGGTTTCAACACCGCCCATGTTTCCATCGAACAAGTTTCCAGTTCAGGAGGTGTGCTACTCTGAACCTTGCAGCCACAAGCTTGGTAATGGTAGTGGCCTTTCCTTCGATATTTGTAGAGGGACAAACAAGTGCTATGCTCTGTGTGGACCAGATGATGATGAAAACTGGGCATGTTATTTAGTGTGGTCTGGAGCATGTCCAATGGGAGATTGCACGGTCGCTTAACTTGAAGTACGTGGATATTGTTAACCAGTCCAAGGAACAAATTATTGCTGCAACATACCCCGAGTTGTATTTTCCATGGGATCCAGGCAATGTCCTAGCACAACATATCCTCATTCCAACCAGACCACGCGCTCTGGCATCAGCCAATCGACATGTTGCTATGATCTCCTCTTATGTGGCTGTTCTTGGGGAAGAATTCTTTGCTCCATGGAATAATGGTAGCTGCAACAGTGGGAGCTGTCATTGCAGAGTGCTAGTCTATCTTCACATGGCCGAGTTCAGTTGCCTAAGAATACAGTATCCTAACAGCAAAAGTCTCATCAGGGAAGAGTATTCCTATGGAAGATTTCCTGGCCAATGGTTCTGGAGCACTCTACTATTGACAAGACACCTAATTCCTGTAGAAACACTGAGGTTCTTCGCACAAGCTAAAGCTACAACAGGGATGAAGGTTGAAGCTCCAACCTTCTGTTGCGTCCGCTACCTTGATCAAGACCCCACCGGCCACAACTACTACATTGTTCTTATTCAAGTGCATTCCGTCATCAACTATGGCTACCACGACGAGCCCATTACCGCCAGCAAAATTCAAGTGCCATGGGATCCTGGTGGTTCAACGTGGCGTCGGCTTGAGGTCAAGCCAAAAATTAAGGAGGGGGGAATGTTAGCGACTTCCCTTTCTCTCGCATGGGATCGATAATGGGTCGTAATTACTGGGCTTGGGCTGCTCGGTAGCCAGGCAACACGGCAACTACAAATACAAGTGATAGAGTTACGAACAACTTGCTAGGAATTGGATGGCTTCGGCCTCCTCTACTTATGTATCTTCTTCCTCTCGTGTTCCTCTCCTCCTCTGTAATGGCTAGACCTTGGTGAATCCATGGCTTGTAGTTCAAATTGTTGAGGAATAGATCTCCGTGAGAAGAGTGCTGCTAACACGGCCGGCCGTGCTGCTTCTGCTGAGCACCGTGCAGAGTAGAGGGGAATAGGAGCGCAGCGACGCGAGGGAAGGGGAGGAAGAGAGTGGTAGCTGGGTACGAGATGCGGAGCAGGCTCAACGTCTTTGCCCCATCTGCGCTGCAGTCCAGGGAGAAGCAGATGCGCGAGCCGCAACCTCCGCTCCTCCCGACGATGCAGACACACGAGCTCGACGGGAGAGGAGCGATCCGAGTGGTAGGTTGAGCCTCTCCCGACAATGGAGGAGAAGGAGGAGTGATTGGGAGAAATGCGAGCGACACGTCGTGTTCGATGCTGATGGCAGCACCCTAGCGTCTCCCCTAACTGGGGATGGAGTAGCGAATCAGTGGAAGCCATGTGGTGCTGGACAATGCGAAATACCACTCTTGCCCTCGTCGGGGCATGGAAATTTCAGGCGGGGCATGCACGGTTTGTCCACGGGATGCATGCACCGGCCACCCTCCGAGACACAACCGCTGACAGGCGTGGCCCCATCAGCAACCTACCCTACCAGTCAGTAACATAAGACTGAAATGTCGAAGTGCAAAAAAATCGTCACTGTTCATTGCTCCATCTACCGATTTTATCCAACGACCCAACTCATCCCAGGGGCAGATCCGACTCCCCAGCAATGGCGGTAGAAAATAGTCTTGATGACCCGCAAGTGTAGAGGATCTATCATAGTCCTTTTGATAAGTAAGAGTGTCGTACTCAACGAGGAGCAGAAGGAAATGACAAGCGGTTTTCAGCAAGCACTACAAAAAAATACACTTCCGTGATGATACGTGTTTGTCACAGTAGGTCGTGTTTTTTGTCATGCATGTACATCCATGACGATTTTATGACAGAATCAAGATAGTCATACCTGTGCTGTCGTAGAAGTGTTCCATGACATTACCAAAATTATCATCACGGAAGTGTCCACTTCCATGACGATAAATCACGCGTCACAGAAGTGCTTTCGTCAAGGGTGACCGACACGTGGCATCCACCATAACAGAACGCCGTTAAGCTATCGGGTCGGGTTTTGGATCCGATAACCTGGTAACAGCCCCGACCAATGGGAAATTTCCACGTGTAAAATTCTTGTTGGCCGGACGAAACACGTGTCAGCTCGTCAGTGGGTCAGATAGGCGCCTATGATATGTCGACACGTGCCACGGCCCACCACTGGCCCATTTAGCTTACAAAGCCGGCCCGTTTGACTTGGTCAAAAGTTAACGGGCTGGCCCATGAAAAGCCTGTTAACGGTCTCTTCGCAAATAGCCCATTTTACGGCCCGTTAACTCACGACCCATTAGACCCTAAAGGAAATCGGCCCAACAACGTCATGTGGGCCGTCAAATATAACACCAGCCCATTTCACTTTCGGCCCATGTATGGCCCATGACGTCTTTCGGCCCATATGAGGCCTTCGTATCTTTCGGCCCTTTACAGGCCCACGGTGACTCTAGCCCATAATGAACAGTAATTTTCTTTGTACCCGTTAACGGCCCGTGATTTACATGGGCCGTTTCCAGCCCGTGTTAGCTTTCGGCCTATTGACGGCCCATATGTTCTTGGGCTCCTTTTCGGCCCTTGATTACTTCCAGCCCGTTACTGGCCTGTTCCCCTAATGGGCCAAATTCTGCCCATGGCAAGAGTCGGCCCGTTACTGGCCTGTTACCCTAATGGGACAAATTCGGCCCATGGCAAGAGTCGGCCCGTTTTTGGCCTGTTAACCCGTTGCGTCGTTTCCAGCCCGTCCTATATTCTAGCCCATTAACGACCCGTTATGCCTGTGACAAAATTAAGCCTTTGCTGTCCTATGGCCTATTAACGGCCCGTTACCGTGCTGGGCCGATACCAATTACGCCCGTTTACGGCCCATGTAGACCCATTTATCTGACGGCCCGAGGCCCACCTATTCTACGACCCTGTTGGAGGCCCATTTATCGACGACCCATAGGAGGCCCATGGATCCTACGGCCCGTAGGAGACCCATGGATCCTACGGCCCGTATATGGCCCATGGTTGTTGCGGCCACTAGCAAACCAGGGAAAAAGAAGACTAGGAAATAAATAAGGCCGAAACTAACACTAGACTATTAAGGCGATTGCACAGATTACATCCACTCGGCATCAAAGATCGCCACCAGTGCAAATATAGGGAACACCCTAGACTATACAAAAATGGCTTGCTGTTTTCTTCAGCCGGTGGCTGCACATTAAGAATAAATTTTGTATCGCACCAAAACAAATTACAACTATATAACAAAAGGAAGGTTGGCGTAAAACTTAACAGTCTAGCAGATAAATGCACCACCAGAAGTTCAGAAGTTCAGTTCATTTGACCTGACTGTTACGTTTTCATGCTGTATTGTCCGATGGAGCACCATAACCCTCGCCTTCATTTCCCCTAGGCTCCTGAACAACATAGCAAATGTCTGATAGTTTGGTTTCAAAACCATGCATATCTTGACGACATCGAACAATGTCTCTCCTTGTTTCACAAAGGGTCTCTGTTAGGGAATGGACTTGTATCTGGAGCGCAGATACAACATTGCTTTGAGCTCGCATATCTTGATCATGAGGCAGTTTGGACGATATCGCCTTAACAACCAACCCAATATTACGCAGGAACGTGCTTTTGGCACTGTTAGTGGACAGGTACTGACCCACTGCAGCAAGAGCTGACATTGCGGTTATAATTGCCTCGCCACCTTCAGAAGGTGGTGGTTCCACCATTCTTTCCATAGCTCGCTGAAAAGTTGAGGTTTTACATTAGTAGTACCAGAACAGAAGATATTAAGGAGGCAGCAAAACCAAACAAAATAGCTTTGGTCTATATACAGAACATATTCTGGTGAACCCATGTAAAATATTAGTTGTATTTTATTGCAAAGTACATAATAAAACCAGGTTCCAAACATATGACCATGTACCATCGCTAATGTATTGTCTATTTCTTCACATTGTATTGAGGGCTAAGGATAAAGAAACAAAGTTTATAATACGGTAAGCATAGTATGACATCATTCATATCACAAAACAACTAAGAACAGACAAACAGGCAATTGTAACGTTGTGTGGGCAAGTCCGGCACGGAACTAGATTACGGGTCAAGATCAAAGGAACATCACTCCTCTCTTTTAAACCTTGTAAGGTGCAATGATACGCTAAGACAATTGTGTATAAAATTGAAAAGAGTAATAGACATTGGCTGCAAACCATGCAGTTCAAGGCACAAGTCAGAGTAAGTAGTAGTTAAAAGGCATGAGGATTAATGACTTACAACAGCGGCTTTGACTGGTGTAGTCATGCCCTTCTTCTTGCTGGTGTGACAGTCCTTGAAGATTTCCACAACATTTGGTTCAGGTACTTTTTGGTCCTTGCGGGCTTTCCTCTGCATTTCGAACAAGTCAATATAGATCTGATAATATGGTACAACGAAAAGAGTGAAACAGCAACTAATTACAAGAGCCTCGCAGTGTGCAATATAGCTACGAGATCTTGTTGTCTGTTGGAATTTCACTTTCGTACGGTTGGCCTTATTCTTTGAATAGTTCACCTATAAGAAGATAGATTTGTGTGGCACATGCGTAAATAGGACTTCAACATGTGATCTGATCACATATATATAATGTACCTGATACTTCGGATCAGACCAGTGTTTAACAAGGCCCCTCTAATCTTCATCCGATATATTTTCCACTGTAGATGTTTGGGAAAGTTCATTGTTAGCCTTGCCTTCAAAGTGAGTTTTCCTCAAGTTATACCGATACTATCGCAGAGCAGACTTGAAAACATGGGTGCAAACTTGTCTGGTTGCATCATCTTGGCTATCCAACTTGAACCTCATCTGTTGAAAATTATGGGAGTCTCATTATCAGCAACCTAGAAAGTATGGGACAGAGCAAGACGATATTACTAGTTTCCATACATAACCATACTTACAGATAAATGGTCGTGGAAGGTGTTGAACTGGGTTTCGTGTTTCTCATTCCTGTACTGAATCCATGTTGGGAGGATATGTACATGACACCTAACGGCAACCGCTGCCTCTGATACTAACTTGGCTGACTTTGTAGCATCACGTGGCCTTTTTAAACCTGCCTCAAAACGGATCTCCATTCTTCCTCCTCTAGATTTAGTTAACCTATCGAGCATTATCCCTGATGTTTGTTTCCTCTTGCGCCTAAGTGCTAGTCCAACAACGAACATAGGAAGTGTTACTGTACATGAAACTGTGAGACTACATATAAAGAAGCACGCAACTGTAACTTGACTCCAGCAACTACCTTCTTGCTATTGAAGCTCACAAGGTTCATCTGATATTGCCAACTCGTCTTGTGTCAAGAGTGCTTGGGAAGTAGTGTTAGGTGGCAAGGGAGCTTGGTAACGTGCTGCTAGCTCGTTGACGCACGAGTAAGTCGTACAGCTGGTAGTACTGTGGTAGGTGTTGCAAGAACTAGGGTTGTCTCTGCTTGTTTGGTGGCAACTATTTGTTTCTGTTTGGCTTTTTTTGCAGCTCGTGTAGCATGGGATGTTGTGTTTGTAGAATTTTTCGCTGGACTTTGACCTTCTATTGCACCATCAATACCAGCAGAATCTGCAGGATTCATCCGCTTCTCATTCCCTGTCATTCTGTGTTTCTTCCTCTTTCTCTGTGCAATGTTAAGTCAAGCCGACAAGAAAAGCGAATAATAATTTAGTTCTTCAGAACAAATTGATGCGTGAAGCAGACGAATTGAACTTTGATGTTAGACAACCACATGATAGGAGGATGTAATATGTATGAAAAACAGGACGGAAGAGATAACCAGAACTATGATGTGTAAACTAAAAAGAAGACATTTCACCAAATTAGAAGCAATGCAATGGAAGGTAGACACCATATGAAAGATGCTACAAATATCACTCTGCCAAGTTAACAGTGTCTCATCATAAATGGCGTTTAAACAAATGTGAAGCAGTACAAGAAATAAATCATATGCAAGATGCAAACAACATCACACTACCATGTTAGAGGTCTCTCGTCATTAGTGCCATTGCATATTCACAACATTGCATATTCACAGCTTATGATGTGTAAACTAAGGAGAAGGCATTTCAACAAATTAGAAGCAATGAAAGCTAGACACCATATGAAAGATGCAATGAATATCACTCTACCAAGTTAAAACTGTCTCGTCATAAGTGCCATTTCAACAAATTAGTAGTACAAGCTAGAAAAGAATGCGAGATGTAACCTATATCACACTCCGAAGTCAAACGTGTGTTATGATAAGTGATTGTTGCAGGTTACACAACAGTAGTAATTTGATGTAAGAACATGGTGTGACAGACAGATATTGTATGTTCTAGAAACAGGAAACATGTGTCTTATTCAAGTATAATGTGTAAATTAAGCAGATGGAATTCAACAAAATTAGAAGCAATACAAGCTAGACATCACACATAACATGAAACCACATATAACAGTGCCAAGTTAGAGGGAGCACCGGTGATGGTGCACTAGGGGAGACGTGCTCATCATAAACACAGTTTTTTTTGAGTGTCTATGCATGTGTTGTCTTAGAAATCATCTTGGGGGTGTGGAGGAGTAGAAACTATAGAGGCCCTCCGTTCGGAAGGAGCACCTTTATCCGCTGCCTTGCTAACTTCCTTCCGCTTTATTGATTTTGAATTGTCAAGTAAAACCGACAAGAAAAAGCAATAAAATTCTCTCTTCAGAACTCATTCATGCATGATACTGGCAATCACTACTTTGATGTAAGGCAAACACATGATACCAGGATGGAATATGTACGAAAAACAGGACGACATGGTATGTTCACAACTGTTTGTGTAAACTAAGCAGAAACCATTCCAACAAATAAGAAGCAATGCAAGCTAGGCACCACATGAAAGATGCAACCAATATGACTCTGGCAAGTTAAAAGCGTCCCATCATAAATGGAATTTCAACAAATTAGAAGCAGCGCATGCTATAAATCATATGAAATATGCAACTAATATCGCACTGCATATACTAAAGGTGTCTCATCATATTGATTGATGCGGTATACAAAAAAACAATAGTTTTATGTAAGGACATGCTTAATAGACAGATATACTATGTACTAAATATAGGAAGGCATGTCACATTAACAGGTATAATGTATAAGCTAAGCAGACTAGCACATGCAGTTTAACCAGACTGGAAGAATTACAATCTGGACACCATATGTAACATGCAACCACGTATCACGCTGCCAAGTTAGAGCAAGCACCTGCGATGCTAGTGTAGGGGAAATGTTGTAATCAACTACAGAGCTACGTTCACTATCTTCATCTAGCATTTCTGTTTCTTGAGAATCATGTCGGGAGGCTGACGCTGCATTCTTTAAATGAGGAGTAGCCCCCTTGCCTGCCTGCCTCGTCATAAGTGATTGATGAGGGATACACAAGAACATTAGTTTGATGTAAGAACATGGTTAATACACAGATGTACTAGTATGTACCAAAAACAGAAAGGCATGTCATATTCAACGGTATAATGTGTAAACTAAGCAGATGCAATTTAACCAAACTAGAAGCAATACAAGCCAGACATCCGGCTGGAGTGGTGAGCATGATCATCTAGGACCTGAGAGCCTAGTGGGAGGCGGGCTGCTTCGCCACCATCGCAGCTTTTTAGTTGGCTTACAGGTGATGCCTATCTTTGCTGGGCTTGTCACTGGCTCGGCCAGTGCCCTGTGATGGGGTTATGTACCTAGGGTAGGGTCACGGACCTGTCCCAAGTAACTTACCCTAGGACATCCCTAGAAGAGGTCGCCTTCCAGTCGACCAACGAGGACTCACTCGACCAACGAGGACACACTCGACTGGCCTGAGGGACTCGACCACGAAGATGCACTCGACCACCAGGAGGTCAAGAGGCACTCTGCACCGCAACGGTCTGTAATTAAGTAGACTTTATGATAGTAAAGGCACTTTATGTGGGGCGTTACCAGTAACGCCCCAGACTTAACTCACCTTAAACCTTCTCCTACGTAGGCTGGCTGGGGTCTTGGCGCACTCTATATAAGCCACCCCCCTCCACAGGCAGAGGGGTTCGGCACCTTGTAATCCATACATTCATAATCCACTCGACCGCCTCCGGGCTCCGAGACGTAGGGCTGTTACTTCTTCCGAGAAGGGCCTGAACTCGTACATCCTTTGTGCTTACAACCTCTCCATAGCTAGGACCTTGCCTCTCCATACCTACCCCCCACTCTACTGTCAGGCTTAGAACCACGACAGTTGGCGCCCACCGTGGGGCAGGTGTTTTAGCGATTTTGTGGAGAAGTTGCGATTCTTCCGAGTATTTTCATCATGGTGTCTGCTGGAGTTTTGATCGAGGGTCAAGAGATCCGTCTCGGCACTCTCACCTTCATCGCCGACGACTCCGCATGGCTCCAGGAGGCTCCACTCGACGTGGATGCGCTCCCCGTCCGCGGTGCGACGCATTTTCGCGCATGTGTCCGCGGCGTTCTGCTGCGGCAACCATCGACCCAGTATCGGTCGGATCTTCCATCTTCCACCCTCCCGGTCTCCCGCCAGCGCAAGCGCTCAGGCCGGTCGAGGCTTCAGCGATGGGTGAGTCACGCGGTGGCTCGCCAGTCGGCCACTACACAAGTTGCGGCAATCGAGCCCAACGAATCTCTCTACGGCTTGTTCGATCAGTCGACTGGCTCCGGAGAGACTGCATCCGAGTGCGGAAGCAGTGATCCAGCGGCGGAAATCTTGATGGTCGACGGGCCCCATAGCCCTCCTGGCTTCGCCCGCGGTGGTGGAGCAGGCGACGGCGGCGACCCTGCTCGAGGTTACGAAGAGTACCAGCCCGAGCCACTCGACTCTCTGCAAAGAGAAGAGCTTCGCCGCAGGAACGAGGATCCCCTGCGTATTCCCATCGCAGGAGAAACCCCCGAGGCTCGTGCCTTGGAGGAGGCGCGTCTAGCCAATTTGGCCGAGCGCACTCGACTGGAGAACCTTCAGCGAGCACTCGACGAGCGCGCGCGGCAACGAGTTCCCGACACCAGTCGACGTCAACTCTTCCCGCCGACTCAGGTATATCGAACCCCAATTCAGAATTTAGCAGCTGCGACCCGTATAGCAGAGTCCATTCAGCCTTCGCAGTCAGAAGCTGGCAGAGGTTTGCTGCAGATCAGGGATCTGCTCCGGGCAGCAGGAGATCAGAATTCAGCCGTGTCTCAGTCGCGCAACAGAATTCACAGTCGATCTGTCACTGTGAATACGGTACAGTCGGCTCACAGCCCCAGATCGCCTCCGCGGCGCGAAGGGCGTGAGTATCGGCGAGATCAATATGGCGACAGGCTCGACCGAGATGATAGGCGTCGAGTGCCCTATTCCCCTCCGAGGGGTGGGTCTTACGCTCCTCGGCAGCCAGATGATAGGCGTCAGTACAGTACAGGGCGTAGAGTTCCAGTTGACCCCAGGGAGCCAGGCTTCGACGCGCGATCCATTATCGTGCAAGGGTTGGTCGACCGGAACAGAGCCCATCGTGGTGCACTCGACAGAGAAGTGCCCACGAGCAGTCGAGTACATGTTTCTGGTCCTGAATGTTTCAGCAGAGCTATCAGAGCCGCTGTTATTCCCCCCAATTTCAGGTTGGCAACAGGAGTCAGCAAGTTCACTGGTGAGTCTAAGCCTGAAACTTGGCTTGAAGACTACCGAGTGGCAGTTCAGATCGGTGGTGGGAACGACGAGGTGGCCATGAAGCATTTGCCCCTCATGTTGGAAGGTTCTGCCAGGGCATGGTTGACCCAATTACCTCCTAGCAGTATTTACACTTGGGAAGATCTGTCCCGAGTGTTCGTCAGAACGTTCGAAGGGACTTGCAAGCGACCAGCGGGATTGACAGAGTTGCAAGTCTGCGTGCAGAAAACCAATGAGACTCTCAGAGAGTATATTCAGAGGTGGATCACTTTGCATCACACAGTGGAAAATGTCTCTGACCATCAGGCAGTATGCGCCTTCAAAGATGGTGTCAAGAACAGAGAACTCAGCTTGAAATTTGGTCGAACCGGTGACATGACCTTGAGTCGGATGATGGAGATTGCTACCAAGTACGCCAACGGCGAAGAAGAAGACCGACTCCGAAGCGGCAAGCACAAGCCGAGTCAGTCGGAAAAAGGAAATTCCAGTCGGAAACAGAAGCGGAAGGCTGAACCAGCAGCTCCTGGAGAGGCTCTGGCCGTTACTCAAGGAAAGTCTAAGGGGAAACCAAAAGGATCCTGGAACCCCAAGAAGGTGAAGGATAAAGAAGGGAACGACGTGATGGATATGCCGTGTCATATTCACACGAAGAAAGATGAAGAGGGGAATATCATTTACCCAAAGCACACCACTCGCCAATGTCGACTCCTGATCCAGCAGTTTCAGGGAAAACAGTCTAAGGACAAGGAGAAGGAGTCAGACAAAGCCGAAGACAAAGAGGACAGTGAGGGAGGATACCCGCATATCAACTCCACTCTGATGATCTTCGCAGATGTGGAAAGCAGAAGTCGACTGAAAGTAATTAACCGAGAGGTTAACATGGTTGCTCCAGCGAAGGCAAATTATCTGAAGTGGTCTCAAACACCCATCACATTCGACCAATCTGATCACCCAACTCATATTGCCACCCCTGGGAGGCAAGCTTTGGTGGTCGATCCAGTTGTCGAAGGCACTCGACTGACAAAGGTGCTGATGGACGGTGGAAGTGGGCTGAATCTGTTATATGCAGACACGCTGAAAGGTATGGGCATTCCGATGTCCCGATTGAGCACTAGTAACATGAGCTTCCATGGAGTTATACCAGGGAAGAAGGCTGAGTCTCTCGGCCAGATAGCTTTGGACGTAGTATTTGGCGATTCAAAGCATTTCCGCAAAGAAAAGTTGACGTTTGAGGTCGTGGATTTTCAAAGTGCATATCATGCCATTTTGGGGAGGCCAGCCTATGCACGGTTCATGGCTCGACCATGTTACGTGTACCTCAAATTGAAGATGCCCGGTCCCAAAGGTGTGATCACTGTCACCGGAGATAGGAAAAAGGCAGAGGAGTGCTTTCAGAAGGGCTCCAAAATTGCCGATTCCCAAGTGACAGCGGTCGAGTTCGAAGAATACAAGCAAAACGCAGATCCGAGTGACTTGCTGCGATCCAAGAAGCCCGCCACAGAATCTGCATTCCAGTCGTCCGGTGAGACGAAGCCTGTTCACATTCACCCGACCGACCCCGAAGCAGCTCCGACCCGAATCTCCACAACACTCGACCCAAAATAGGAAGAAGCGCTCATCCAGTTCCTCCGTGAGAACTGGGACATTTTTGCATGGAAGCCCGCTGACATGCCAGGTGTTCCCAGGGGACTGGCTGAGCATCGCCTAAGAGTCGACAAGTCTGCAAAGCCAGTCAAAGAACATCTTCGGCGGTCCGCCGTCCAGAAGAGAAAGGCCATCGGTGAAGAAGTGGCTCGACTGTTGGCGGCAGGATTTATCCGAGAGATATTCCACTCCGAGTGGCTCGCTAACGTCGTCATGGTTCCTAAGAAGGACAAGTCGCTCCGAATGTGCATTGATTTCAAGCACATAAACCGGGCCTGCCCGAAAGATCACTTTCCTCTCCCTCGCATAGATCAAATTGTTGACTCGACCGCGGGATGCGAGAGGTTGTCTTTTTTAGATGCTTACTCCGGGTACCATCAGATCCGTCTGTATGGGCCCGATGAAGTAAAAACAGCTTTCATCACTCCATTCGGGTGCTTCTGCTATATCACCATGCCATTCGGCCTCAAGAATGCCGGAGCCACATTTATGCGAATGATCCAGAAGTGTTTACTCACTCAAATCAGTCGGAATGTGGAAGCTTATATGGATGATATTGTTGTTAAGTCACGAAAAGGTTCCGACCTGCTCGCTGACCTTGCCGAAACATTTGCCAACCTCAGAAGGTATGATATCAAGCTCAATCCATCAAAGTGCACATTTGGAGTTCCTGGTGGCAAGTTACTCGGTTTTCTCGTTTCCGAACGGGGAATCGACGCCAACCCAGAAAAGATTGGCACTATTCTCCGAATGAAACGCCCTGTGCGAGTGCACGATGTCCAGAAGCTTACTGGATGCTTGGCCGCATTAAGTCGATTCATCTCACGACTCGGTGAAAAGGCACTGCCTCTTTACCGACTGATGAAGAAGGCTGACAAGTTCGAGTGGACTCCGGAAGCTGATGCAGCGTTTGCCGAGCTAAAAGCTCTGCTCTCCACCCAGCCGGTGCTTGCTGCTCCAATCAGCAAAGAGCCTCTGTTGCTCTACATCGCAGCCACAGGACAAGTCGTCAGTACTGTGCTAACGGTCGAGCGGGAAGAAGAAGGAAAAGCTCTCAAAGTTCAGCGCCCAGTGTATTATTTGTCTGAAGTCTTGACTCCATCCAAGCAGAGATATCCTCATTATCAGAAGCTTGTGTATGGAATATACATGACCACAAAGAAGGTTGCTCATTATTTCTCTGACCATTCAATCACAGTCGTCAGCGACGCTCCACTATCAGAGATTTTGCACAACAGAGATGCAACTGGTCGAGTGGCCAAATGGGCGATTGAACTTCTTCCCCTTGATATCAAGTTTGAGGCAAAGAAAGCCATTAAGTCCCAGGCAATAGCAGATTTCCTCGCCGAGTGGATCGAACAGCAGCAGCCGACTGAAGTTCACTCGGAGCATTGGACCATGTTTTTCGATGGTTCTAAGATGTTGAATGGTTCCGGTGCTGGGGTTGTCCTGGTTTCCCCCAGAGGAGATAAGCTCAGATATGTGCTCCAGATTCACTTTGATTCCTCCAACAATGAGGCAGAATATGAGGCCCTCCTATATGGGTTGCGCATGGCCATTTCACTCGGCGTCCGTCGCCTAATGGTCTATGGTGACTCGGATTTAGTGGTCAATCAGGTGATGAAAGAGTGGGACGTGAGAAGCCCAGCCATGACTGGATACTGCAGTGCAGTGAGGAAGCTGGAGAAAAAGTTCGAGGGGTTGGAGCTCCACCATATACCCCGACTGAAAAATCAAGCAGCTGATGATCTAGCAAAGATAGGTTCCAAGAGAGAAGCCATTCCGAGTGGTGTGTTCTTGGAGCATATACATACTCCGTCAGTCAAAGAAGATCCTTTCACCGAAGAAACTCCGCAGCCCAAGAGTGCCACAGATCCGACTGAAGTTGAAGTCCCAGCGGTGGTCGACTTGATCATGGAGGTTTTGGTAGTCATTCCCGACTGGACGATTCCGTATGTCGCATATATCTTGAGGAAAGAACTTCCGGAGGATGAGGAAGAGGCTCGACAGATCGTCCGTCGATCTAAGGCTTTTACCGTCATCAAAGGACAATTATACAGAGAGAGCACGACTGGAGTCGGTCAGAAGTGCATAACACCAGAAGAAGGTCGACTCATCCTCAACGATATTCACTCGGGGACCTGTGGTCATCATGCGTCCTCTCGGACCATCGTGGCCAAAGCATACCGAGCCGGATTTTACTGGCCCAAGGCGAATGAGATGGCAAAGGAGATAGTAGATAAGTGCGAAGGATGTCAGTTCTACTCGAATATGTCGCACAAGCCTGCCTCAGCTTTGAAGACCATCCCACTCGTCTGGCCTTTTGCAGTTTGGGGGCTGGACATGATCGGTCCTTTGAGAACAGGACGAAGTGGCTTCACGCATGTACTGGTGGCAGTCGACAAGTTCACCAAGTGGATCGAAGCTAAACCAATCAAGAGCCTCGACACCGGTACTGCTGTTAGCTTCATCAGGGAACTAGTATTCAGATATGGAGTCCCGCACAGCATCATCACGGATAATGGGTCGAACTTTGACTCAGAGGAATTCAAAACCTTCTGCAACTCCCAAGGCACGCGGGTCGACTACGCGTCGGTCGCCCATCCGCAGTCGAATGGACAAGCAGAGCGAGCTAATGGACTGATTCTCAAGGGACTGAAACCGCGACTGATGCGTGATCTCAAACACGCGGCTGGAGCTTGGGTCGATGAACTTCCATCTGTGCTCTGGGGACTGCGGACCACGCCCAATCGGTCGACCGGAAGAACTCCATTCTTCTTGGTCTATGGAGCTGAAGCAGTCTTACCGAGTGATCTTCTCCACAATGCTCCTCGAGTCGAAATATACAACGAAGTAGAAGCTGAACAAGCGCGGCAGGACGCAGTCGACCTTTTAGAGGAAGAAAGGGAGATGGCTCTGATCCGGTCGACCATCTACCAACAAGATCTGCGCCGTTTCCACGCCCGAAATGTGAGGGGTCGAGCCTTCCAGGAAGGGGATTTGGTTCTCCGAGTGGATCAGCACAAACCACACAAGCTTGCTCCTTCTTGGGAAGGCCCTTTCATTGTTACCAAGGTTCTCCACAACGGGGCATACCGTCTTTACAACGTCGAGCATAATATCGACGAGCCCCGAGCTTGGAACGCGGAGCTACTCCACCCGTTTTACACTTAAGTTGTATCACTCGGATGAGTTGCAATAAAGAACTTCTGTAATTCATGGGTTTAGAAATAATTGTGTCAGCACTTTTTCTTTTTGTCCACATAAAAACTCCCCCTCAGTGGGTGGCTTAGCTGCGAATCCGTTTCGCCTAAGTTTGGAAAAATCCTGTCGAGTGGTGAGCCAGACTCTCACTCGGAGGCTTAGCTGCGAATCCGTTTCGCCTAAGTTATGAAATCCTACCGAGTGGTAAGCCAGCCTTCCACTCGGAGGCTTAGCTGCAGCCTCGTGCTCGCCTAAGTTATAAAAATCCTACCGAGTGGAGAGCAATCCTCTCACTCGGGGGCTTAGCTGCAGTCCAAGCACTCGCCTAAGTTTATCAAAATCCTACCGAGTGGTAAGCCAGCCTTCCACTCGGAGGCTTAGCTGCAGCCTCGTGCTCGCCTAAGTTACAAAAATCCTACCGAGTGAAGAGCAATCCTCTCACTCGGGGGCTTAGCTGCAGTCCAAGCACTCGCCTAAGTTTATCAAAATCCTACCGAGTGGTAAGCCAGCCTTCCACTCGGAGGCTTAGCTGCAGCCTCGTGCTCGCCTAAGTTATAAAAATCCTACCGAGTGGTGAGCAATCCTCTCACTCGGGGGCTTAGCTGCAGTCCAAGCACTCGCCTAAGTTTATCAAAATCCTACCGAGTGGTAAGCCAGCCTTCCACTCGGAGGCTTAGCTGCAGCCTCGTGCTCGCCTAAGTTATAAAAATCCTACCGAGTGGTGAGCAATCCTCTCACTCGGGGGCTTAGCTGCAGTCCAAGCACTCGCCTAAGTTTATCAAAATCCTACCGAGTGGTAAGCCAGCCTTCCACTCGGAGGCTTAGCTGCAGCCTCGTGCTCGCCTAAGTTATAAAAATCCTACCGAGTGGTGAGCAATCCTCTCACTCGGGGGCTTAGCTGCAGTCCAAGCACTCGCCTAAGTTTATCAAAATCCTACCGAGTGGTAAGCCAGCCTTCCACTCGGAGGCTTAGCTGCAGCCTCGTGCTCGCCTAAGTTATAAAAATCCTACCGAGTGGTGAGCAATCCTCTCACTCGGAGGCTTAGCTGCAGTCCAAGCACTCGCCTAAGTTTATCAAAATCCTACCGAGTGGTAAGCCAGCCTTCCACTCGGAGGCTTAGCTGCAGCCTCGTGCTCGCCTAAGTTATAAAAATCCTACCGAGTGGTGAGCAATCCTCTCACTCGGAGGCTTAGCTGCAGTCCAAGCACTCGCCTAAGTTTATCAAAATCCTACCGAGTGGTAAGCCAGCCTTCCACTCGGAGGCTTAGCTGCAGCCTCGTGCTCGCCTAAGTTATAAAAATCCTACCGAGTGAAGAGCGATCCTCACACTCGGAGGCTTAGCTGCAGTCCAAGCGCTCGCCTAAGCACAGGCACCTTGCTTTGAACCTGCAAAGGACATTTTGAGCCGAAGGCAATCATATTCAAGCGCCAAATTCAAGTTTGAATCGATGTCTAAAGGAACCGAAAGTGCTCAGGCGTCAAGCCTGTTAAAGTTTGTCGGATACAATTCCACTCGGCATACCGAGGCAAATTTAAAAGAGTCGAGCCATAAGAAGTTTTTTACCCCTCCTGTGGAGGGCTGGAAGGTGCGACGAATTCATCAAGGTCAATTCCGTCGGCGATCCGAGTGGCAGCTGCAAGGAAAGTCTCCATAAAGGACCTGAAGTCGTGCTTCTTGGTATTGGCCACCCGAAGAGCCGCCAGCTTCTCCTCTCGTGCATCTTTGCAGTGGACTCGGGCCAGACACAGAGCAACATCTGCACCACACCGAGCTGAGGACTTCTTCCATTCCTGCACTCGACCAGGGATCGTGTTCAAGCGGGCCATTAATGACTCAAGGTCATTCTGAAGTGTCTCCTCAGGCCAGAGCGTCGAGTCGATGCGAGATGTGGCGGCCTTCAGCCTTGCGAGATAATCCACGACGGATGCAACGCGAGATTCCAGTCGGAAGATATCCATGGCAACCTCGTCATTCACCGGAGAATTGACAGGGTCAAGGTTTGGCTCCAGTCGGCTGGTTTCTTCTTCAAAGTTTTGACAAAATTCTGCAAGAGTGATCACTAAGTCAAGGGGATAGTCGAATGGAAGAAGCCACAGTCAGAAATATTTGCCAAACATGGAGGTTTACCTTCGAGCATAAGAAACAGCTTCTTGGCAAAGCCACTCAGGAAGGCCTCCAGCGCAGTCTTCTTCTCAGTCAATTTGCTGACTTGATCGGTCAAGGCAGCTTTGTCAGTTCTCAGTCGACTGACTTCTTTGTTGGCAATCCCAAGAGCAGTTTTCAGGTTGGTATTGTCTTGTTCAAGCTTGGTGACTGAAGCTAACTTCTCGTCAGCAAGCTTGATCTTCTCAGCTAGCTCAAGGTCTTTCTTCTGCTGGGCCTCCCTTACCTTACCTGCAAGACACAGCAAGATCAGATGTTGAAACAAGCAAGAGGAAAAGCAGTCGTCAAGGTCTCACCAAACATACCTTCAGTCTCCTCCTTCGCCTTTGTCAGCTTCTCCTGAACCAGCTTCAAGCTCAGCTCGACTTGAGTATGTTTCTGTTCTAGCTCTGAGTAGCGAGCCACAAGATCACAGGAGTTCTGCGAAGAACCAATCGACTAAACGTCAAAAATAATTCACTTCCGAGTGAAAAAGGGAAAAACACAAGTTTCTAAGACTACAGCCGAATACAAGCATTCGACCGTAGTCTCGGGGACTACACCCAGTGGGTGCACTCAGCGTGCCCCCACTAATCCTGTTGAAGACAAAGTCGACCAGTCGACCTCAAAAAAAAAAAAAACAGTGTGCGAGACGCATTATCTAAGACTGTGATCAACTGCAAGCAGTCGACCACAGTCTCGGGGACTACACCCAGTGGGTGCACTCAGCGTGCCCCCACCGGTTTGCGAAATCCAGTCGACCAGTCGACTGATAGAAAGATTGACATTATAAAGCCTAAGGCCGACTGCCAGCAGTCGACCTTAGCCTTGGGGACTACACCCAGCGGGTGCACTCAGCGTGCCCCCGCTAACACGGAGTTTATTCGACACTCCCAGTGGGTGACTAATATAAATCCCGGAAAAGAAAAGTTTTTGGTAGCATATCCAACAGAACAAACAGCAGTCGACTGACCTGGACATTACTTTGGAGGGCAGAGCTGGCGTCATAAGCTGCCTGGCTCGCATCCCGGATGGTCTTCAGCTGCTCCATCATGAGTCCCGCCTGGCGTATCGCCTCCTTCGCCGCACCAGCTTGGTCCTCTGGGACGTGGTGAGTCGTGAAGAGGGAGGGCTGCTGAGCACTCGTCAGTGGAGTCGCGAAGGTCACCGTGTGTCGAGTGGTGTTCTCTCCCTCCACAGTCAGAATTTCAGGCGCTGACACATCCTGAGGCACCTTGCTGGCGGGCGCTTTTCGACTCCTCCTATGCTTCAGCGGCTCTTCATCCTCATCATCATCAGGAAGATCGATAACAGTGTTGGGTGGAGCTGCAGAGAAGGGTCAGGATCAGAGATCGCAAGTCAGTCGACTAAGAATGGTATTAAGAACACAGCACCTGGATTCGAAGTTGCGGCATCCTCCATCTCGTGGTCATCGGCCCGGGCCGAGGTCTCAGAAGTAGCAGCACTGCAACTCCAAAGGATCAGTCGACTAACATCAGTGTCGACCAGAGATAAAGTTCGCATAAGAATAAGAAAATATGAGCAACACGATTACCCTGAAATGGTGGGGATGGACACCTTCATCTTCGGCAGGAGCTTGGTCGGCTTCGATGAAGCCGCCCTGGGCTGCTTCGGCGCCTTTTCAGTCGGCGCCGGAGAGGTGGTCCGGGGGCGCTTGGTCGACTGGGTGGCGGTCGCAACCCCCTTGCCACGTTCGGTCGAAGGGTCGTGGACAAGCTTCGACCGCCTTTCTGAGCGCGGTGGAACGACCTCCTCTTCCTCTTCTTCCTCGTCCTCGATGTCATCTTCATCACCTTCATCATCATCATCGTCGTCGTCATCCCCTGCAGCATCCGAGTCCCATTCCTCCTCTTCCTGGCTCTCGCCCCCGCTCGCCTCGCCCCCGCTCGCCTCGCCCCGCTCGCCTCGCCTTCCTCAGTCGAAGCTTGTGCCCCATTGGGCATCGAGTACAGCTCGGTGAAGGCCTAGCAGTCGCCCAAACAAGGATCAGTCGACCAGTCGACAGGGTTAGCAGAAATGAATACGACAAGGACAATGGAAAGCAGAGCAAGTGTACCTTGTTTGGGATGCTGTCGTGGTCGAGTGGAGGAATTCTTCTGGCTCCGCGCGGGTTGTCCCTGTTTCCGGTAACGGCTGCCATCCATCTCTCCAGAGTGACATCGTCGACTTCTTCTGGATGGACTCTAGTCTCGTCTTCGGGCCCGCAGTACAACCACATGCAGTGGCTCCTGAACTGGAGAGGCTGGATGCGACGCTTGAGGAAAACCTCCAGGAGGTCCATGCCTGTCACGCCGTCCCGAACCAGATGCACCACGCGCTCCATCAACATCTTCACGTCGGCTTTCTCCTCCGGAATCAACTTCAGGGGGGAGGGCTTGTTCACTCGGTCCATGGTAAACGGAGGGAGTCCACTCGACTGCCCTGGCGTCGACTGGACCTGGCAGTAGAACCAAGTCGACTGCCAGCCCCTGACGGACTCGGGAAAAGACATGGGCGGGAAGGTGCTATTGTTCCTCACCTGAATCCCCAGGCCCCCACACATTTGGACGACTCGGGTCTTCTCGTCACCTGGGCTCGCCTTCTTCACGGTCTGAGAGCGACACGTGAAGATACGTTTGAACAAACCCCAGTGCGGTCGACAGCCCAAGAAACCCTCACACATGGACACGAATGCAGCAAGGTAGGCAATGGAGTTTGGGGTAAAGTGGTGGAGCTGCGCTCCAAAGAAATTCAAGAAACCCCGGAAGAAAATGCTCGGTGGCAAGGAAAACCCCCGATCGACATGAGTGGCCAGAAGCACACACTCACCCTCTTCTGGTTGTGGCTGCCACTCCTTCCCCGGCAACCTCGCAGCTCCGTGAGGGATCAAGCCCTCGTTGGCCATGTCGAGGAGGTCCTTCTCCGTGATGGTCGACTGGATCCAGTCGCCTTGGACCCAGCCTTTCGGCAGGCGGGATCTGGACGAGGATCCTCTGCGGCTGGTGGATCTCCCCTTCGCCTTCTCCGATGCCGACGCCTTCTTGGCACGCTCCAGCGCCGCCGTCTTCTCCTTGGCCATGGTCGCCGGTGAGATGCACGAAGGAAAGCGGTGCGGAGGCGAGAGCGGGCACGCTGAGCAGGGAGGAAGGGAGCAGAGGGAGAGAGGGAGAATGCGGAGGCGCAGCACAGAAATCTTCGCCGGGCACATTTATAAGGTCCCTTCCGAGTGGCTGACGAGTGGGCCCGGTCGATCTAATCATATCTGTGAGCAGTTATGAGGACTGGATACGTGGCGAAAAAGGCGGCGCGGAGATCGAGGCGTCTACGCCCCGTCCCATCCGAACGCCGCGGTCTGCCCCGCTTCGCGCGCGCCCCCAAATTTCGCACCCCGCAGAATCCGCGAACAACAAACCAGTCTGTCAGACGCGGTGATTCCGGCGATCCGTCGCTCGGAGATCGACGAAGCTCGAAAGATCACTCGACGCAAAAATAGAATGGATCGAGTCGACCAAAGACGAATTGCTCCCTGTCAACGAAGAGATTCTTTGATCCAGAACAGCGCACAACTAGAGCGCAAAGGTTAATCGGAAACGACATCAACTCCTTCTTCACTCAAAGCCTCAATCCATTCGGGGGCTAATGATGGGGTTATGTACCTAGGGTAGGGTCACGGACCTGTCCCAAGTAACTTACCCTAGGACATCCCTAGAAGAGGTCGCCTTCCAGTCGACCAACGAGGACTCACTCGACCAACGAGGACACACTCGACTGGCCTGAAGGACTCGACCACGAAGACGCACTCGACCACCAGGAGGTCAAGAGGCACTCTGCACCGCAACGGTCTGTAATTAAGTAGACTTTATGATAGTAAAGGCACTTTATGTGGGGCGTTACCAGTAACGCCCCAGACTTAACTCACCTTAAACCTTCTCCTACGTAGGCTGGCTGGGGTCTTGGCGCACTCTATATAAGCCACCCCCCTCCACAGGCAGAAGGGTTCGGCACCTTGTAATCCATACATTCATAATCCACTCGACCGCCTCTGGGCTCCGAGACGTAGGGCTGTTACTTCTTCCGAGAAGGGCCTGAACTCGTACATCTTTTGTGCTTACAACCTCTCCATAGCTAGGACCTTGCCTCTCCATACCTACCCCCCACTCTACTGTCAGGCTTAGAACCACGACACCCTGACTAGCTATTTGTCTTCTGGTGCTCACGGGATGGTGGTTCATGTAAAAATATATATTTCCTTCTCAAAGACCGACTTCGGCCTTTCGAATACAAGCTAGACACCATATGGAACATACAACCACATATGACACCGTGAAGTTAAAACAAGCACCTGGGATGGTGGTTCATTGCGAGCGAGGTCATCAACTCCAGAGCTACGTTTACCATCTCCATCTGCTGACACTGAACCCTTTATAGCGCTGTACTGTGTCGTGCCTACCCGCGAAGAAAGCTGACGCGACTTCTCTCTTTTCTTTGCTGCTTCTCTTTCGGCAGACTCTAAAATACCCTTGCATAAAAACACAATAGTGAGAGTATGGGTGAAGTGTGTTCAGAACTAGTGCACTGTAAAAGTAGCAGATAGCAGGTGGCTGAAAAATAAATGTCAGGAGACATATGATAGCTCTACAACATTGCATGACAAACAAAACTAGATTCTACTCCGTATAATTTTGTAATATATGAGCACAGGAAATACAGGTACTCCTCCAGCACACCACCACATGTGGTCATATCTAAGATAACAGTCGACTGAAAATAAATAGATCAATCGATTTTTTAATGAACCGTCCGATCTGTAAGGAACGGGTAGATGGCCTTCGTCTACCTCCCGCCAGTCACTGTTGACGATCTTTCTCGAACCGCGAGCGACCACCGGCCCAGACCCCTGCCTCCGCCGCCCCGCCCTCCCCTCGACCTCACACCACCGCCGTGCTTGGCAGCGCCCCTAGGCCATCCCTTTAATCCCGGCCGACCTCCAGATCGGGCGCCAGTAGCTCTAGGCTGCACACGCCCCTAAGATAAACACCAAGGCGCTGCTTCCCCGGCGTAATAGGCGTACTAGCGCCTGTTACACCGGGGAATGCTTCAGTTAATTGGGAATCAACTAGCCAGAAATTGAAATCCAGGGGGCGACGGACCTCTAGCTAAGGTGAAATAGTATATGAGGAGAAACCTTGTGCATCGCGAGTTACTAGGAACATCTAGTATCAAGAAGAAGCGGTCAACTAGTGTCTTCTGTGGAATGAATACCGTGAAAGCAGAGACGTAAGATTTGCATGAATAAGGGAATAGGAGTACCATTTTCGGTTGCCGATGTGGTCACCTCCACATGTTGCGCCGATCTTCTTTTTACCGGGGAAACTGATGTTCTGGAGGGTGCAGGCTTGGACGAACCCATGGCCAAATTATTGCTGTGTTGCCGTGGCCGTATGTCGGCGGAGGGGAAGCAAATCCGAGTCGGCGAAGGACGGCGTAGCAGGAACAACTCCGGTGCGGTGGAGGGTGGCGAAGTTGGAGCGGCAGCAGTGAGGCGCAGGATGGCGTGGTTGAACTGGCTCGGGTACGGACTGCTCGGCCTCGGCTTCAACTACTAGCCGTGGAGGGCGTTGCGGTTGAGGTTGCGGTGGACGACGACGTCGGGGTATAGGCTCCGGCGTGATGGAGGAGGGCGGTGGTTGATGGGTGGGATGGGGTGGCGGACGGAGGACGCCGGGCTTTCGCGGCTGGTGGAGAGGTAGTTTTGGCGCCCACAGAGTACGAATGGGGAATCAGACGGGTGGGGGGAACCATGTTTCGGTCTGGGACGCGCTTGTTTTTGGCTTTTTTGAACAGAAGATGGGACGCGCTTGTCTGAAATTTGGGGGAAGTACAAAGTTTGCCCCCCTCTTAAATTTCGGACTTACTGCGGGTCGGGGGTACGATGGTAATCCCAGGTGTCCCAAATAGTGGGCGGGAGCGATTTCGGCCGCGCACATGTGTGCTTAGGCGGCCATTGTGTATGAATGTTTTTCGGAGGCGGTTGCGTGGCGTCTAGATGAAGCTACAAACCTACCCCGGTTTAGACCTTTGGACGTCGGACCGGTAGGTTTCACGGGTCGGAGTTATTAGAAAAGTAATTTCCTTGTACTACCAAACATTGGCTTCATGTGGTTTCAGGCGAGTAGAGGCTCTTTTGGCGCTTCGTTCGAAATTTTGAAACACAAGCATTCACGTTTAGAGTACTCTTGAACTATGAGGATTGACCTAAATAGACAACGTTATATTTGACCTTGTACGTTTGAAAACCTCATTAAATTGTCCGCTTCTTTTTGAAATTTTGACACTTGAAAATCCTATAACTATGATTATTTTGGAATGGAGGAGCTAAATTTGAATGTATTTTGTACACGACTACATATGCTATTATGTACAAAATCAGAGCAAAGATTGGTGCCCCCATAATTTAGGTATGGTTTACAAATGCCATGATATCAAATTCAAATAATTGAATGGACTTCATGTTGAATTCAATTTTTTTGAACCACCTTAAGTTGAATTCAAATGTATGCTAGTTCATAGGTAGCTATTTATAATGTTCATCGTGTAACTTTCGTATGTATAATGTGCTTTACACACACAACATGAACTATACTCACGTTTATATTCGATTGCTAAAGCGATGCATTGTCTGGAGTTCAAAAATACTAACTATGTGGATCAATTGTGTCGAATAATAACATAGACATGCTCAAATTCGATAGAATCTAGATGTCTGATGGATCAATGACCGCTCCTTACACGAATTGCAAATATCATGATCCCATCCTAATATTTGGATACAATTTATATCTTTAATCAATGTGTAGAGCAGTATTTTACGTGTAGTTTCACTCTCCATCGGTGGTCTCTCACACATGCTCACACACTCTCTTCCGAGGTGTCTTTCTCGCACACATGATCTAGATATAACCCTCCCTCCCTCACGTAACCATTTACAACTGTTTTCACTAACCTTTATCACAAGCACTCTTCCTCTCGCAAACATACACACGCACAATCCCCATCGACCCTTTCTATATACATGGACCTGCCTACGTGTCTCATGTACGCACATTATCTTTAGGCCTGTCTCTCACGCATTGTCTCACATCTCTCTTCCTAATCGACGAGTATGATTCTAGCAGAGCATTCTGTAGGATGCCCCTTAAAGTTAGGTTGGATGAATAGTAATATCAGAGATAAAGGGGTTACCTTAGTCCAAGAACCTAGGGTTACAAATCCTAGCCGACTTTGTCAGTGGACACAGAGTCCTTCACAATTCTGCTATCTTTGTCTTGTACGACTAGTCATCCATGGGTCTTCCTAAATGCGTCACAGGCCGACCAATGTGGCGCAGGACGGAACCGGACGAAGGGCCTGACCTCGACCCACCGGACCTCACGCGGTGACACACCCTCTGCCCCCACGTCTCATTATCTTCTCACACCCACACATACCAACACAAACACCACACACACAAAAAATTTCTCCTGGTGCCTCTGTTCCCTCCCCCTTGCATATACACACTCAAGGGAATGGAATCTCTCGTTGTGACGTCATATTCATCTCTCTCTCTCTCTAGAACACTCTCATTTCTCGTGCTATCTCTCGCACGCCCCCCGTCGGCCCCTCTATCCATGCCTCTCTCGAATACGTAATACACACATACCTCTCTAGGCCCCGCCACATGCATCAACTACACATTCACACATGTTACATCACGTATCCAATTGATCTAAAAAGCCCTCTCTTCATGTTTATTTCGCATACAACATTCCTTTTGAATAAAGTGTGGCCAAAAAATTATTTTAGAGTTTCTACATATATACAACATTACAAAGTTATATGGAGGAGTACTGTGAATTTGTATATTTTTATACTATATACAAAGTTAGTCATAATAAAGAGAAACGAAGAGCATCTCTCTCTCCATCGCATACCCCCCCTGTAAGCCCCTTTCATGTATGCACACAAAACTATCTCTAGGTCCTCTAAAAGGAAGCCCCCAGAAAATTCATGCATGTTTCATCTTTCTCTCGCGATATATGCAATGACGACCATTGTATTTGAAGCGAAAGCATGATACGTACATTGGACTTCAGAATCCACTCATTACGGTCACCATTTATGTTTAGTGGTTATTATACAGTCACGGGCTCACCATACAACTCTGTATTTGCTCATGACATGACTAGTTGACCAGTTAAACGTTCCACGTGGCACCTCTAGTGTTGCATCACATTATCTCACTACCATCGTGCCCACCTGTCGACTTGTATCTACTCTACATCTACACTCTTATAAAATACATAAAATACACTCTTATAAAAAATAGAGTTGGTGATGATGGTGTGCCTGCCATCCTGCAATATAGGCCGTTCGATTTATATCTGACGGATAGGAAAGAAACTTTGGCAATTTTGCAAAAAGGTACCCACACACCTCTCCACATTTGCAAATAAGGCCTTCCCTCGTTCATCCTTTTCTCTCACAAGATAAACTAGACATAAAAACGCATCTTGATGTTACGTGCAACGCACAGGCATCTTGCTAATAAGAATGAAAACAAATGACAAAAAATATTTGGATGGTGGTTCGAAGTCATGACCGCGGGCACAACGGACAAGGTGTCCTTGTATTGGTATGCTGAGCCGTCTGTTTAACACACAGGAGCTGGTGTGGTGATTATACACACACGCACGCATGCACATGAACTGCATCCACGCAACACTCACACAAACACATGCACCCACGCACGCACGCAACACTCACACGCACACACGCAGCCAAGCATGCACGCAACACTCACACGCACACACGCACGCATGCATGCACACACCAGTACACCACACGACCAACACACACTCTCACGCTCAAGTGCTCAACCTACACGTGCATGCGCACACATCAGGCCCTGACAGACACATACACAACCAGGTGATTCCCGCGCACGGGTTGGAGTCTTGTCGCGCCTGCGTAAATTTGTGTTTATCTGACCTTTTCCCTACGCGAACTGACAGGTGGGACCCACAAGGAACGTGGTCAATTTAACTAGTCAACATGGCGCCACGCAGACTATTTGGCCGGTCGACAGAGTGCAATCCGATGCTGAACCGTGAGCAAGTGACCGTATAATCACCGCAAAACGTATATAGTGACCGTAATCAGCTTATTCTAAAGTTCGGTGACCGTATTACGCTTTCCTCTCTGTAGGCCCTCCAAAACTACATCTCTACACGTTCTCGCATGTTACATCTAACAACTATGCACTACAACACTACTACTACACTCTAACACAATAAATCATATGTGTTTTTAGTTTTACTAGATATCATATTGTTACTTATAATTATTCAGTTTGCATACATTAAAATTGCCTTTGAAATGTATGGCTAGTATCATCTACCGCGCAGGGAAAATCCCGCCCTTTTTTGTTTAATCGGGTTTGTATCGATGGATCGTGTGAAACAACAAAACTATAGTACTATACAGTACAAGTGACAGTTCACTGGGCGGTCGTGTCGTGTACTCCTCCGTCATAAGAGTGGAGCGCTCGCTTTCATAAATCTTCTAGTCCTTTTCGCCGACATGTGGGACATCAAGCTACCGGGTCCACGCCATACCGGAATACAGTGCAGAGCAGCCGGGATGAAGCACCCCAGTCAGGGCGCTGGCATAGTTATGAGCAATGAGGCGTTAAATCACAAAGCTGCACCTTTCCCGCAGTTAAGTTGGAGGGACGAAGTAATAATCCTAAAAAAAAGAAGTTGGAGGGACGAAGCAACCATCATTTCACTCGTTGCTGAATCCGCTTCTCCCTCATCTTCTGCAACTTAACCACGTGTTGCTTCTGCCGTTGTTCTGCCTCATGTGGGACGCGGATCGGCTTGGTAAAGCACTGACACGTGGGATCGCATGTTAGCAAACCGCCAGGACAACGTCCTCTGAAAATAAGAACCCCCCCCGCCATCCGCGCGGCAAAATCACCTCCTTTTTACTAATCTTGATTCTATAATTTTTAGATTAATATAATTGATATTTGTATAGATAGCACACAGGAGCAAAACCAAGTGGTACGGTTAAGGACATCCACAATGTGTAGCCAAATGTGAAAATAGCTTTTGGCATCGTGGGAACCATTGTGGACGGTGTTGCCAAAGCCAAAAAGATGGAACCAAAGCTCCCTAATTGATTGATTGAAGGAATATAAAATGCGACGTCTCTCCTCTTTCTCCCATGCTTGGACGCATGTAGTACAATATAGAGCACAGAGTCTACTCCCCTGTCCCTTCTATCACAAATCACAAAGCAGTGAGGCGTCAAATCACAAAAGCACAGACGAAGCAACCATCATTTCACTCTTCGCTGACTCCGCTTCTCCATCGTCTTCTTCGAGAAACCATCTCACCGCACTAAGCTGGACGGACGACGCTATTGTGTACTCCTAGTAGTACTAGTCCTTTGGTTCAACAGACTTCCTGGATGCAATAAGGCGGCTGTCTCGGCTTGCAGGCGGCACTTGCGAACGACTTACCGTGGTCTCCCTCAATGGTGTTCTCCGTCGAACGCACTTTGCCAAACCACAAAAAAAAGATATCATCAACGTCACCACAATGGGGAAGGAAGTCAAATATAGTTACTACCTCCATTTTTTGTACACAAGGACAGTATATCAAAATTACAATTTGCAAAGGGCCACTAACACTAATCGAGGCAAAATTGATGGGGTTTGCCACTACTAGCAACCAAGGACATTAATATCCCCTGCATGCATGCGGAAGTGAGAAGGTTGGTTTGCATGGCGCTGCATTAATCAAGCGATGAGGAGTGAGATGGTTAGCTCTTTGGTCTTTGGAGAAAAAAATACGCATTAATTGACACGTGAAACGAGGATTTGTATCGATTAAATCCCGTGAAGGAAAACCCCGCCGTTATTTTTTAACACTAGTACTCCTAGTACATACGTACTTATCCTGTTTGGGTCTAGGCCTTGCATTGCCAAACTTCGCCACACATTTTTGCCAAGCTTGCCTAAATTTTTCAAAATGAGGAGGTACACTTGCGCACGGCTGTCGCGGTCGCACCACACCCTCACACGGTCGCTCCTGCACGCCGCGGTCGCACCGCACCCTCACACAGTCGCTCCTGCACGCCGCAAATCAAACCAAGGGAACACACGCTCACTGACACGTGCTGTCGCATGTGAACAAACCAAACTCAGCCATCCTATCACTGACACATACTTTTCGTTCATAGAGTATGTTTATCCAACCGCATGTTGGGGAGTATCCGTACGGCCCGTGCGATGGTCTGTTGGGGAAGAAGAAGAGGTGAGGAAAAAGGAAAGAAGGGTTAGGAGACGATATTCATCCAACCTCCTGAAATGGTAGACTGACCCAAGTCAGGCGACTTGCATAACAAATATATGTTTTTACACACAAAAGATCCATAAAAACAACAACATAAACAAAAACTATCACTGCTCGCGGAAAGAGACAGCCTCGTTGTCTTTGGCTGTCGGCGCGAACCAGCCGTAGCTGCCGACGTGTGTCTCCGCACCGTGGTTGTCCTCGGCCTCCAGCTACTCGTTCAAGCGGAGCGTGCGGGCGCTCTGCACGGATGAGAGCACAACCCAGTTCAAGTCGAGGACATCCGGTTTCGCTTGCAGGAGGGCCTCGATGGCAGCGGCATCCGCGTGCTCCGCGTCGAGCCGAGCCTCCGCCGCCCGGTTCAAGTCAAGGACATCCGGTTTCGCCTGCAGGAGGGCCTCGATGGCAGCGACATCTGCGTGCTCCGGGTCGAGACGAGCCTCCGCCGCCCGGTTCAAGTCCAGGACGTCCGGTTCCGCCTGCAGGAGGGCGTCAATGAGAGCGGCATCCACGCGCTCCGCCTCAAGTTGAGCCTCCGCCACCCGGTTCACATCCACGACATCCGGTTCCGCCTGCAGGAGAGCCTCGATGGCAGCGACATGTGCGCGCTCCGCGTCGAGTTGAGCCTCTGCCTCTCGGTCCTCCTTTAGTATCGCCATGTTGAACCACTGGTCCGCCTGCACCATGGGGGACTCGGACGCCGGCACGAAATCGGCGTCCATCGTCTCATACCCATTGGGGGCCTTCTGCGCCGCGACCTCCACCATGAACATTGGATCGGCTTCCTCCTCCTCGTAGCTTGGCTCCAGAGAACTCGGGGATTGGCCCGCCGCAAAGCGATCTTGGGAACGGAGGTCTGTGGCGCCGACCGCCGCCGCGATTTCTGCACGGCGCTCCGGGGTCAGCATCTTGTAGTAAGTGATCTTGCAGCGCACCATGGCTTTCCGACGAACTAGGGGACGCTTGATGCGGGCTAGGGGATTGAAAGGTGGGGAAATGGGCTGGAGATTAGGTGTGGTTTTAGGGCAGTGGCTGGCGTAGACCGAGCAACCAAGGTTCTGGTGTGAATAGTGGTTCCGGTGACGACCGGTCAATTGGTTTTGACTGTACATCGCTCTTGCCGCGTTCGCATTGTAGCCCGGCATGCTGGACCCTCCACGTCGCTCACCGAATGGAACGCGCTTCGTCTTGCGTTTTTGCTCGCTTGTGGGACCGCAGTTGAGAGCAAACTGACGTCCCTCCCCCTCCCCCTTCCGCGTCATTTATTATACTACCACTCCCTCTGTTTTATGCGGAGTAAATAAAAACAGAGGGAGTATGCTACGGATGAGGATCCCCTGACATGGCCGAACCCATTGAGTAACTAACATGCGGGGCCTAGCAAGCATGGGGTCCGCTAGTAAGTGACCGAAAGGGAGGGTAAGGCAGGGATACCTACGTCACAGGATCCACTTCCACTACTACTCCCTCCTTCCATTTACTATACAGGGCCTAATGTGTTTTTCGAGGCTAACTTTGATCAAATGTTAGAGTAATAATATATGACATGCAACTTACACAAAGCATACGATCAAATTCGTATGTGAAAGGAGTTTCCAATGATATAATTTTCACATTATACATCTCATGTACTATTAATCTTGTCAATAGTCAAATGCGGTTTTAAAAACGCATTAGAGCATGGTTAATAATATAGCTAGTCAATGGCTATGAGGGCTGCCATGTCATCTATAGCCATCATCTATTATATGCACTCATACGGTAGTGTGGGCTATAAGGTTGACTATTTCCCATAAAAAAAATATAAGGTTGGCTATTGTATTAGTACTTTTTTCCATCTCCTCTCTATCTCTTTCTTCATATTTATTGTACTAGTATTTAACTAGGAATGCGTATATAGCTAAGGCTCTTGCATGAGAGCTCACTCCCCTTACTTTTTCACATCTCTCTCCTCCACATAGGCCCTATAGTATAGATGTTGTCAATACTCCACGTGTACTATTGGACAGGGAGCTTAAAAAAGTTACTATTGGACTAGCTATACGTGGCGAAATCCTAGTAGGAAGAGCATGAGCGAGAACAAGCACATTCACGTGGTTGAAAACAAATTGGAAACAATCTCGAGTACAAATCTAGAAGTACGTACGAATCTAACAATATTGATTGGGCGTGTTGTTGAATGTTGATACCTTTTTGATCAAAGTAGAGATACTTTGACTACACATAAAACTTATATGTAAACTAGAAAGGATAGGAGGGAGTATATTGTACATTCAAAAACGAAACAAACATTGAATACCCTTTATATATGATTTGCGGATGCTATGATCACCGGTTCAAAATTTTGAATCCGCCTTAGGTATCAAGTGCCCCCACTCATTCTCTCTCGATTTCATCTCGGGGTCCAGAGATCGATTGAAAGAGGATAGGGTGGGTACATGCGAATGATACTCGGCGGAATGTTCAAATGAGGCATGCGGGAGGATGGACTCGACTGGAGGGCGACATGATCGATGGAGAAGAGGGTTGGAGAGGAATGAGAAATAAGCAAACGCCACATGATTATACTTGAATGGCTCAAATAAACAATAAGTTGTCTCGCTTGGCCTACATAGTGAAAGGCCTAATGGGCAACGCGGAGCACTGACGCTCGAATATGGCCAGGAAAACAGGGAAACCGACATGTGGGGCACACCCGTTAGGACGACATAGCGCAGACTAGTCCAATGGAGGAGCTAGCCCACGACCTCCTCGCCACCGACAACCATTCATGTAGGTCGTTGGGGCCAACAACGGGGCGCAGCTCCAGCACCGCCTCTGGACACGGCGACCGCGGTGAGCGACACGCTCATATCGTTGCTAGACACGGTTGGTTTCAGTGTGCCGAGGGTGGCGTTAGTGCTGTGGCACGACCAACAATATGTTTGGTTTGTGCCCAAGGTTGCCCCATCAAAGCATTGGGTAGCCATTTGGTTGAGGTATTGGTTGCCCATGATTTGGCCGACATTGGCAAGAAAAATGAACTAGAGTTGGCTAGAGTTCATTGGCATGCCAAAAAAATGGCAACCATCGAAACAAAGACCAATCTTTGGGTCATGACCAAAATTTTGGTAAGGTGCACTTTGGCCACAATCCAAACACACCCCAACACCCAGATCGTCAAGGATGCACGGGGCGCCGCGACATGTCCGCGGAGTGGTGTAGTGCAGCCAACTGCATCCTCAGGACCTGAGACCATGCTGGGTCGTCTCGCTTTTTCAATGACATGCGGGGATCGCATGTGAGCAAAGGGCATCTCCAACATTGCCACGACCGCAGCTGACTACCCTGGCACACCAAAACCCTCGTCCCTCGCGCCGTTGCGTGGTGCGTTCCCAGCCGGGGCCAGCTGCCCGCATTCATGCCGTCTGTTCATATGTCGTTGTTAAGAGGCTCGGTGCCCGAGGAACCAACTCCGGTGACTTAATGACGCACCCGGACGCTTGGCCTCACCGGAATGCGCTACTTAAAGCGGCAACACCCAGCTAACCTCCACACCATAGCGCATCTTCCTCCTACCTGGCACCACATCTGCCATGACCGCAAGTGCGAACGCTCTGCGGGAGAGCTTGTCTTCGGGGATGAAGCTCGAGGTCGCCGCCCTCGCTCAAGTCGCCTCTCGCGACACAATAGCGGTGTAGCCAGATGCGGACGTGACCGCACAAGCGGTGGCCACGCTCGCAGCCGACGACGGGAGCACCGTCAGCCACGCGTCCTACTTGCCGCCGTCCAACGTCCGACACTGCCGAGGTCGGGGACTCCTCTGAGGATGAGTAGGGCATGGGAGGCGGCAGGGCATGGTGTGCCAACTGGCCGGTCCGTATCCCATGTTCTACTCTTCCTTGCCGGAGACCGCACCTTCAGTTCATGGGTCTTGAACCCCGCCCCCGTACATAGAGATCATAGATGGAGGACGTCGGTCGCCGCCGTAGAATAGGTTTAGGCTCGGGTTTCTTTATTTTTCTGTCCTATAAAAGTTGAAATGTAATGAAAATCTGCCGTGTTTGCATTAATCTCGGCCGGTGTAATATGAACTTTCACAATAATATACTATTTGTAGGAGTACTAGCAAGATGCCCGTGCATTGCACGGAAGATCAAGATCTTGTGGGAGAAAAGGATGAACGAGGGAAAGCTTATCTGCAAATGTGGAGAGGAGTGCGGGTAAATTGTCATAGTTTCCTTCCTATCCGTTAGATATAGATCTGACGACCTATATTGCAGGATGACAGGCACACCATCATCACCAACTCTGGCTTTTTATTGAACCGAGACAAATCTAACATGCGAAGTGAAATAAACACATAGGGTCTATACATACACAATTTATCTTAGGCACTCCAATAGTACGTCCACTACACATTCACGCATTTCACATCTTTCTACATCTACGGGAACCTATGAAAGGGTTAACGTAAATTGCCTCTCTCTCTCCTCCCCTGATTTTTATGGTGGTGGTCCCCTCCCTCCCCCCAATCTACAATCAATAGCTCACACGTTTCACATTACGTTAATTACGTAACTGGGATTACGTAGGTGTAGCATTACTCGTCCTAAAAAACCCAACTAAGACAACCTCCCAGCATATCATGCGGGAAAAGACTCGGCCGCGCCGTTTTAGTCGGGATTACCGGATTACTAGTAAGTAGTATCGATGGATCGCGTGAAGCAACAAATTTTTTGAGGGGGCGAAGCACCTAGTTTAAAAGGAAAAAGGCGGTACACTCACATCACTCCTGTCGCGGTCGCATTGCACCCCACACACGTTCGGTCCTACACACGGCTCACGCAAACGGAACGCGTTTCGGCTTGCCTCTTCACTAACACGTGGGCTGCACTTGGAGAAACCGACCATGCGCCAAACTCCCCCCGCCCACCGCGCGAAAATCCTCCCCCCCCACAAAAATATCCCCCAAATCCGATTCAACCGCCCTTCGGCCAATAATATTCCCCCAACCCCCTCCCCCCGTCCCCCTCCACTCCATTCGCTCCACCAAAGCTGCCCTCCCCGCCGCGCCGATACGTCGGCGCTGCGGTTCATCGAGGGTACGCACGACGATCCTCTCACTCCCACGATACACTCTCGTAGACTGCCGTCCTCTAGCCACGCTGCCACCTCTGGCTACGTTCTTGTGGAGGCACACGGTGGTCAGCGCCGCCACCACTGGTGACGTGCGTGTGGAGACGCACGGCGGTCAGCTTCTCTCACTATACGCACATTCTAGACTGAGGCCCCGTTCATGTCGGTGTAGCGCTGAATATTAGCTGATAGACGCTGTTAATCTCACTATTTGCCGAAGTAGTTTACTGTCAATATGCTCTGCTTAAGAAGCTTCCTTGCCCTGTTCTGCACTCAATCTGCTTAGCTGAGATGGCATGCCAAGGCCGATTAGTTGCTAAAATATCCTGCCATATATTTATTGTGACGTAGATTGCCATGGTCTAGTAGCCAATCTGTTAGGTGAAATAGCTCTATACCGTTTTATACTCGATCTTTGTTGCTGCGATGGCCTTCGATAGTTTGATGGCTGTGTGCTCGGCCTCATTGACTGCTGAAACAGCCTACCATAATTTAGCACTCAAATCTGTTTGCTGAATTAGCTTTACATATATTTCGTTACTTAGATCCGCTCGTCCAAATATCTTGCCATAGCTTTAGACATCGACCTAGGTATTTTTTCTGGACTTCATAAAAAAGCATATATGTTTTTCCTGTAATATCTAGTAGAAAAACTAATTTGTATGTCTAACAGATGGACATGACTTGGATAACTTCAGCTCGAAGATTCTCCGCTGCATATGTCAAGTGGGTTGAAAACTTCATGAACTTTATCAGAGCTGAGTACGGTGGTCCGAAATCAGATGTGCTCTGCCCGTGTAGCAGTTGTATGAATTCAGTTACAAGACCCCATTCAATTGTGCAAAATCATCTACACTTGTATGGGATGTCGGTCACATATACTAGGTGGGTTCATCATGGTGAAACTCTCAACGTTAATGTTATTGACTACGTGGAAGCAGCAGATCACCATCTTGATCTGCCTGATGCTCAGGTGGAAGAGGAGGAGGAGGTGGTGGTGGCGGAGCCAGTGAGTTTGACCAACATTGAAACAATGCTACGAAATGCTCGTGCATTTCGTGAACTTTCACCTGCAAAAGAAAAACGGTGGCCCACATGTTGGAACAATGCAACGTAGCTGTCACCCCAGGAAATAAGCTGTTAGTATTCTCAGCTATGGTCACCTTTCTTCAGGTGAAGACATTTGAGCAGATGACTAACAAATCATTCGATGCGATGTTGGCTGCTTTCCGCAAATCTTTCCCAGATGCGTCTGAGCTGCCACACACCTACAGTAAAATGAAGAATTTCTTTCGTGCAGTTGGAATTGGATATGATATGATCCATGTTTGTAAGAATAATTGTGTTCCGTTCTAGAAGGATTATGCCAACTTAAGTGAATGCCCGAAATGCAAATCATCAAGATGGAAAGATGGTGATGCTGTGAAGATGATTCCTCATAATGTTTTGAGACATTTTCCAATTACACCAAGACTGCAGAGGTTGTTCCATGATGCTGAAACAAGTGAGGATGTACTGTGGCATTCTAGGAACCAGGAGTACAGAGATCAGAATGTAATGAGCCATCCATCTCATGGTAGTGAGTGGAAAAGCTTCAATGATAAACACAAAAAGTTTGCGGCTGACCCGAGAAACATTAGACTTGGTTAGCTTCAGATGGATTTAACCCATTTGGCCACCAGAGCACCACATATAACATGTGGCCAGTGCTTGTTATCCCTTACAACATGCCTCCAAATGTCTGCATCAAAGAATCAAACTACATGATGGCCTTGCTCATCCCAGGTCCAAAAAGTCATGGAAAGGATTTTGATTTGTTCATGGAGCCTCTTGTGGAGGAACTTCAACAACTATGGAGGGGTGTTCTCACTCGAGACCTATATAGCAGCCCACCAGATGATTTCTTTCTGCGTGCTGTTATAATTTGGTGCATCCATGATTATCCGGCTTTGGGCACTATGTCAGGGCGAACGACACATGGTTACAATGCATGTGTTCGCTGTGACAGGAATCCGCTGTCATACGCAATACTTAGCAAGATCTGTTACATTGGACACTGCCGTTTCCTTGCCAAGGACAATCCGCATCCTAGAAAAAACCGAAGACATGTGTTCAATGCGAAGCATGAAAACCGTGATGCGCCCAAGAGGCTCACTGCTGATGAGTTGCAAGTGGAGTTAGAGAAGGTCAGGCATATTACACCAGGAAACCATCCTGGTAATGGTAGCGGGAAAAGGAAGCGTGGCAGGGCAGAAGAGAGATTATTGTTTACCCGCAGGTCCACTTTGTGGGACTTGGAGTATTGGAAAGATTTGGATCTGCGGCATAATCTTGATGTGATGCACATCGAGAAAAATATACGTGACAACATTATCGGCACACTTCTTAATATTGAAGGCAAGACGAAAGATACCTTAAAATCTAGGATTGATTTGACACACCTGGGTATCAGAAAGGATTTGCAGGTGCAAGATGAAGGTAAACCATGGGATATGGCACCAGCTGTGTACGTCTTGGACAAGGTAAAAAGAAATGAATTCTGCGAGGTCCTGTCACGTGTGAGATTCCCACATGGATTTGCTTCCAACCCTGAAAGGAGAGTCAGTGCAGATGGAAACAAGGTACAAGGGTTGAAAACTCATGACTGCCACGTCCTACTTGAAAGGGTTTTACCTGTTATCCTTAGAGGATTGGGCCGCCCTGACTTATACAGAGCAGTTGTAGAGTTGGGACAATTCTTCAGGGAACTCTGCAGTAGAAATATCAGGATAGATGCTTTGGAGCGTCTTAGATACAAGATACCAACTATCCTATGCGACCTTGAGAAGATATATCCTCCAGCCTTCTTTGTTGTGATGGTGTATTTGGCTATTCATCTACCTGATGAGGCACTACTTAGAGGTCCAGTACAGTATGGCTGGATGTACCCTATTGAAAGGCGGCTAGGCACTTTCAAGGGCTATGTTAGGAACAGAGCTAGACCCGAGGGTTCCATTGCAGAGGCCTACATTGCTACAGAAGCATTGACATTCTGCTCAAAATACATTGAAATAGCTGATCAGCTTAGCAAAGAGGTGGGTGAAGACAATCCCAGGCTCAATGTTTTCGATTATTCTGGTCAAGTTACAGGGAAGAGTCGACAAGAGGACAAACCTAAAGATTTGGACAAAATGGTTTGGTATGTGTTGAATAACTGTCCTGAGATACTACCTTATATCAAGTAAGTGCAATACTGCAGCTTATACATCGTAATCTACTAAACTTGCAACACATTCTTATATATTTAGATGTTTGACGCGATCACTATGTTGTGCAACATATACAAAAAGGAGTTACTGCCCCAAAATCCAAGAAACATTGACAAACTGGTTATGGCAGGATTTGCGAAATGGTTCAAGAGCCATGGAAGCTTTTGAATTGCACTGTCAGTTTTTTTAATATATTGAGTACATTAGATGATCAGGTTGTCTATTTTCAAACCATAGGTAAAGAAGATGCGGGAGGATGGGCAGGCAGTTGATGATGCCCTTTACTCACTAGCAATGGGTCCTAATACTCGGGTAAGACATTATGAATCTTGCGTTGTTGGAGATGTGCGCTACAACACCCTTGCACGAGACAAAGGCAGGAAGACACAACATAGTGCCATCATGAGCACAGATATGTATGATAAAGAGATAACTGTAAGTGCATCTAGTGCCACCCCTAGTTGGTTTTGGAGTATTGATGACAAATTTGGTTGAGGGACTAATGCGTTTGTGAGAATTGCAGGATAACGCAGGTAGTGTCCCTCATTGATTCAGTTTACCTACCGGAGATGACCCCTAAAAATGTATGAAGACATTGACGACAATGGTGGTATGTGAAGATATTCATATTGAAGACTATGACATGAGAAGACATTGAGTGAAGACTATGGAGCGCGAAGATTGTGTCGTTTCGTTGTTTCCTTTTTCTTCTTTGTTGAGTCATAGGAACCACCGTACTGTTAAGTGGGGTCCAAGTGAACAAAGTCAGAATGACTGAAGTGATGCTCAACCCAAATCCTATGTCTTCGAGCGAAGACAATGAGAGCAAATCTTATCCAGAGCTGGATGAGTCAGCATTGCTTGTAGCCCAAGTAAAGTTGCCGTGTGTGCTTGAAATCTGACCGTTGGAACACGTGTCAGTTCCTTAGTGACCCAGGGTCATTTCGGACATATCAGGTTGGGTTGCCTAGTGGCTATAAATATCCCACCCCCTACACCATAAATTGGTGGCTGCTCAGAGTTAGTGCATGGCTTTTGTCGTTTGAGAGCAACCCACCTTGAAGCCTTTGAGAGAGAGAAATCCTTGCAAGGACAAAGCCCAAACACCCAGAGCCAAAAAGTGTTAGGCATCACTGAAGTCTTTCTGTCTACGTGACCTGAAGACTTATTACACTTGAGGACTGTGAATCCTCCAGCCGGTTAGGCGTCGCGTTCTGAGCATCCAAGAGTCATTGTGGATCGCCGGTGAACGAAGTCTGTGAAGGTTCGGAAGTCTACCTTGAAGACTTACCAGAGTGATTGGGCGAGGACTGTGTGACCTGAGCTCAAGGGGAATAAGGTGAAGACACGGTCTTCTGAGTTGAATCTCAACCTCCCTAACCAGATGTACAGTTGTCACAGCAACTGGAACTGGTCCAACAAATTCTGTGTCTTCAACAAGTGACTGGTTCTATCCTCTCCCTCCCTTTACTTAGAGTTTGTCTTCGTGAAGTCATTGCCTATTTGTCGTACCTATTTGACTTCATTGCTTGACTACTATCATTGGTTGGCTTCATACTATCTTCCATCCTGATCCTTACTACTAAGCTGCTATTAGTCTTTGTACTTTCACATTATTGCATACTTGACTATGGTTTGCTTGTTGTAGTTTATCTTCCGCTGCATATCAATTAGGTCATTTCTATTGTTTGTCTTCGAAACTTCCACGTTTTGAAGACTTTCATAAAAATCACCTATTCACCCCCCCTCTAGTCGATAACTAGCACTTTCAATTGGTATCAGAGCAAGGTACTCCCTTGTTCTGTGTGATTCGGTTTAACCACCTGGAGTTTTAGCTATGTCTACTGCAGGGATAATCAAAGTCTCTGCTGCTTGCCCCATGTTCGATGAAACTGAATATCCCTACTGGAAGAATAAGATGCGCATGCATCTTGAAGCCATTGATGTCGACCTCTGGTATGTCATCAAGAACGGCATTCCCAAAACTGGTGAAGGTGTCACCCCTGCTGATGTCAAGAAGTTCATTCAACTGGACTCTACTACCAAGAACATCATCTGTGGTCATCTGACCAAAGGACAGTATGGCCGTGTGAGTGCTCTGGAAACGTCAAAGCTCATCTGGGACTGGCTATCCAAGGTCAACAAAGGCATCTCAACCCAGAGAGATCAAAGGATCAGTGTTCTTCGCAACCTCTTCAACCGCTTCAAGAGAAACGACAATGAAAATGTCCAGCTCATGTTTGATCGCCTCATTAACATCACAAATGAGCTTTGTGCTCTCGGCGCCATTGAGATTACCAAGAATGAAATCGTCAAGACACTACTGAGATCACTTGACAGCTCCTTTGACACCCTTGGCCTCATGATACAAGAACGCCCTGACTTCAAGACACTCGATCCGTCTGATATACTTGAGAGGCTCAACACACATGAGTTCTAGCTTTCTGAGAAAAGAGATATCTATGGTCCCAACTATGGCCGAACTCGCGCTTTGAAGGCAAAAGTTGTTTCCTCATCTGAAGAAGAATCTGACTGCAGTTCTGATGATCCTGAAGACATTGGAAAGGAACTTGCTATGCTTGTGAAGAAGTTCCAGAAGTTCACTAAGAAGAAGGGCTTCAGAAAGTCTTCACGAGAGCTCAAGAAATGATGAAGCTTCCACTCATGACTACAAGAAGAGAACATGTCACAAGTGCAAGAAACCTGGACACTATATCTCTGAGTGTCCACAGTGGGACAATGAGAAGAAGAAGAAGAAGAGCGAGGAATATGATTCTAATGACAAGAAGAAGAAGAAATCTTCAAAGTCTTCTTCCAAGTCCTCATCAAGGTCTTCATCTCATAAGAAGAGCTCATCTGGCAAGGCTCGTGCTTTTGTTGGCAAGGAGATGGATTCAGAGGAGGAGTCTGCTTCTAAGGAGGTGGAGGTGGAGTCTGAAGAGGAGTCCGACCCTGGCGTTGCAAGTCTGGCTCTAGCCACAGCCTATGTTGCCAAGTCCATCTTCAACACTGAAGACAATGACTTCCACACTAACGCTGAAGCTGATGACAAGGACGACCCTGCTCCCACCTACTGCTTCATGGCACGTGGTGCCAAGGTAAAATCATGTGATGCTTACTTTCAAACATCAAGTGAAGATGACTCTGATTGTGAATCCAAACCCAGCTACAAAACACTTGCTAAAATTGCAACTGAACAACAAAAAGCTATGGAACATACTCAAAAACTGTTAGACAAAAGCAATGACCCGTTGGACGCGGAAATGACACGTTCACAGTCCTTAGTTGAAGACATAAAAAATCTTCATGCTAAGTACCAAGAACTTGAAAGTCGTCATGAAACGCTCTCAACCACTCATGAAAAGCTCTCCTATGATTATCTTCAAAGGAAGCAAGAGCTTGAGAAATTGAGAGCGGCTCATGAAGATCTTCAAAAAGAGAATGAGTCACTTCGCGCTCAACAGATCAATCCCGCTCAGGATGTATTTGAACCACCATGTCTAAAATGCCTTGGGCGTGATAACGCTACCTCTGTTGCCGAATGTTCCACTGCTGCTACTGTTGCATTGTCTTCAACTACTGATGTGGTAACTAACCCCTCTGTGGAGGATACCACTACTATTGCTGATGAAAATGCTAGGTTGAAGACATTGCTTGAAACAGGGATGTATAAAAGTCTGAAAGGACATCACACACTTTGCGATGTCCTCAAAAAACAGATTCTGAACCGAAACCCTAGGAAAGAGGGTGTTGTGTTCGAGAGGAAAATAAATGTTGATGGTTCCTACTGGAAGCCTGAGCAGTATCCCAAAACCACATGGGTTGCTGCAAAGGGACCTTCAGTGGATCCATCCACCTTATCTGGCTTTACCTGTGCTAATCCTATTATCATTGATGAATCCCTTGATGCAAACTATAAGCTGTTCAAGAATCAGAATGTTGAAGTGTTTGCCAGGTATATTGGTACTAACTGCAGGAATGGACCACCTATGAAGAAGATCTGGGTTCCCAAAAGCTGTCTTGAGAATCTTCCAGTGAATGTGATCATGACACCACCTGGGAAGAAGACAAACCCCAGACCTAAGGCGTCATATGGTCCAAAGGCTTCATACAGACAGAGGACTCACCTGAGTCACCCTAACGCCAATGTTTTGCAGGGAAACCATACTCAAACTTATGAATATGAGCGCGTGTCTTCAAACCGCTATGTTCATAGAACTAAGAAATTTTCTGCTTATTCATATGAGTATCATTCATCTCCTGCAAGGCTATTTGCTAGGGCTCCAAAGCCGAAGTTCTCAGATGCTGCACTTAGACTCATTGCTTCTAAGCCACCCCTGAAGATGTGGGTGGTTAAGAAGAATTAACTTTCTTTTGCAGGGAAGGGTCTCCAGCCGAAAATCAAAGGCGTCTGATGCTATTGCTGGGGACCTAAAACATCTTGTAGGGCGCAAGATCAAATGCCCAAATGGTCTCACTATGTATTTTGTTCCTGAATTGTTTGCTATTCATCCTATCAGTCCTAATCTTGATCTGAGCTTCAATAATCCTCTTGCCCGTCAAATGTTTATGCTTCACAATACTCTTGGTGAAGCCTATCCCCCTAACTGTACTGTAGGGTATGACACCTCATGCTTCAGAATGGATTATGGACAGCGGATGCACTAATCATATGACTGGTGATCGAAGTCTTCTCATGGACTCAACCTTACGTCCATCAGACAAGAGTCACATCACATTTGCTGACACTGGTAAAAGCAAGTCTTTGAAGGGTATCGGAAAGATGATCTATACATGGTAGATTTCTCAGCAGATCCACAGCTTGCTGTATGTCTTCTTGCAAAAGCTTCAGAATGCTGGCTCTGGCATCGGAGGCTGGGGCATGCTGGCATGAGGAACTTACACACACTCACCAATAAGAAGCATGTCATAGGCATCGAGGGTGTCAAGTTCAAGAAGGATCATTTGTGTGGTGCCTGCGAAGCTGGAAAGATGACTAGGGCAAAGCACCCCTCGAAGACAATCATGACGACATCTCAACCCTTCGAGCTGTTACACATGGACTTATTTGGACCTACTCACTACTCTACCCTCACAACAACTGCTTGTCTCTATGGCTTCGTCATTGTTGATGACTACTCAAGATATACATGGGTGCACATAATTCTCTACAAGACTGAAGTGCAAGATGTCTTCAGATGCTTCGCCAATCGAGCCATGAACAATTATGGCGTCAAGATCAAGCATATCAGAAGTGACAACGACACTAAGTTCAAGAACACCAGACTTGATCTTTATCTGGATACAATGGGAATCACTCATGAGTTCTCTACTCCATACACACCTCAGCAAAATGGCATCGTAGAGCGCAAGAATAGAACCCTCATTGAGATGGCTCGAACAATGCTCGACGAGTACAAGACACCAAGAAAGTTCTGGCCTGAAGCTATTGATACAGCATGTCACGTCATCAACCGTGTTTACATCCATAAGCTTCTGAACAAAACATCCTATGAGCTCCTTACTGGCAAGAAGCCAAATGTCAGCTACTTCAGAGTATTTGGAGCTAGGTGCTGGATCAAGGATCCCCATCACAAGTCAAAATTTGCACCTAAAGCTCATGAAGGCTTCATGCTCGGTTACGGAAAGGACTCGCACTCTTACAGAGTCTTCAACCTCTATCTCTACAAAATCATCGAAACTGTGGACGTGCGATTTGATGAAACCAATGGTTCACAAAGAGAGCTCCTGCCAAGTACACTAGAGGAGGCTCCGCCCAGCGAATCTATCAAGCTAATGGGAACTGGTGAAATCATGCCTTCTGAAGCACAGCCTGAAGAGGAACTTATCATTTCTGCACCTAACCAACCTGAAGACAATGCTCAGACTGAAGACAATCCTCCCAATGATGACAATGATCAGCAAGAGCAAGGTCTTCGTCCAGTTCATCCTCAAGTTGCAAATGAAGTACAAATTGAGAAGATAATTGATAGCATAAATGCACCTGGTCCACTTACTCGCTCAAGAGCAACACAGTTAGCAAATTTCTATGGGCACTTTTCTTTTGTATCGATATCAGAACCCAAGAAAGTTGCTGAAGCCTTTATGGAACCTGAATGGATACAAGCTATGCAAGAAGAACTTCAATAGTTCAAGCTGAACAGTTCAAGCTATGCAAGTAAAGTATATCTTCAATCAATGAAGACTTACATTCTGAGTGTGAATACATTAACGTGGAATTTGACTTCAGAGCGCCACGATAATTGTGCGCCGTGTCTGGGTCTAATACTTCCTATACGGTGGGTAACGCCACCACCAAATTTCTCGGCTTGAAGTGTTTCACTCATGGAGTTATTTTTGCTATGTCTTCGCATTTGGTTTGTCTTCAATTTCAACTTATCTTCATGATTTTCTTCACTATGTTGATTTGATTGGTTTCTGATATATATACTAGTGTTTTGTCCTCTACAACATTCACTTATAGCTATGTCTTCCTAGTTGAATCTTTTGAACTAAGTGAATGTGATCGGACCCTAATCTCTCTCTGCTTTCTATCTCAAACTCTATCTGTCCAAATCATATGCATTCTATTGAAATTGTCGAATGTCTTCTCTATGTCCTTGTCAGCAGAAGACATAGAGACAAACATTAAGTCTGTTTTAAATGATTCATCCTTATTGTTTGAAAACCGGAGAAGCCGGAACAACCATCCGACAAACCTAGCGGGCGTGGGAACGTGGGACAACTCTGAGTATGTTGCATGCTTGCCACGTGCCCCTCGGATGTGAACCGCCAGGGGCACCTGCGTAATTTCGTTGTGCCGCACACTTCCTTATAAATACATGTCCCCTGCGGTAAAGAAAACCGTCTTCCACCTCTCCACCTCGTCAAAACCCTAGCGCCACCGCTAGCTCTCGACAACACCGGTGACGAAGCGCTTAGCTGCCGCGACTTCTCCGACGCCGTCCTCACGCCGGCCGCGGACATCATCCTCTCCGCCGCCGCCGTAGGTGTCCTCCTTCGCCAAGTTAGGGCACGGTGGATTGAACTGCTCGGTCTCCTATTCATCCCATCTAGCAGTTCTTCGTGTGGTAAATACAACTCTATTTTTACCATCTTTTTGATCCTCAAAGATTCATCCTATTTACCAAAATTGGTTCCTGCCTATACAATGTTAGATCTATTCTATCTGCATCTCATATTGCCTAGTATATTCACTTAAGCTTCATATCTAGTTAGATTCCTCACTTGTACTTATTCACGGATTCGTACAAATTTGGAACCAACTCTCAACATATAAGTGAATGTCTTTGCATCATGAGGTCAATGTCTTCAAACTGATTTATCTTCAAAATCTTCTAAGAATGCATATGACCTCTTCCCCTTCCCTTGCATCTCTAATGCTGTCAAAGGTACATGTCCGTGGGAGAATCCCTTGGTTCTCATAGTCTGCATTCGTTTGCAGAATTCTTACAGCATCAGATTAACTCTCCCAAAGCCAGTTCCTGTTTGTCCAGCAAGCGAAAGCCTTTGAAGCCTTTGAACGTGTTGAAGCCATTCAGTTTGAAGTTCATGGCTGCAGAGAAATCAATAAGGAAGGGTGGCAGATAGCGTCGTGGGGGAACATCAAGAGATTTGCCTGATGACCTCTCAGAGCTTTACAAGACAGATCCTGAAGAGAATTATAATCAGCGCAAGACACGAATCCAATGGATTCGACGATATTGGGCTGAACAATGGTTCAAATACAAGTTCGTGACCCAGGAATACACTGAGAAGAATGCTATCAAAAGTCCTTGGGGTGAATTCTCTTTCGAGGCCTTCCACCCAAGAACAGAGCTGAAGCTATTGCACAGGGTTTCTATCCTTGTATGGTCCATGGACCTCAGCCTAAAAATGCCGACCCATCGTCATTGCTCTGGTGTCGTGACGATAATCTCTTCAAGCGCAACTTCCAGCACGCAAAGGCATCGGCCAAGGAAAACAAGAAGTCATTGGGATTAGACTTCAACCCTGGTCCCTCTGCTCCCCGTGCTGACGGCTCACGTGATGCAGAACCCAATGTCATCGGTCCGTTCTACAACCTTGATGGCCTCATCACTCACATCTCGGTCCAAGGTGCCAAAGTGGATCATTCTGACGATGATGCTGACACTGATGAAGCCCCAGCTCCTACTCCAAAGCCGCAGAAGACAAAGAAGGCTAAGGCTTCAAGATCAGCTGCTCCTCCAAAAGCTTCACGTGCAAAGCCACTGGCCACTGCACCTCCTGAAGACAGTGTGCAGTCTGAAGATCTATCACGTATCTCCAAGAAGACGGAGAAGAAAAAGAAAATCGTCAAGAATACTGATCAGACATTGACTCCTGCTACCATTCTACGAGAAGAGCACATTGATCTGTCCAGCGATGAAGATCTTGCAGATGATGCTCTTGAGCAACTGATCAAGAGCAAGGAAGAAGCAGAGATCTTCAATGATTTGCCTCTCTTTGATGTGGCAATCATCCATAACTTCATTGATGAGTGGTTTGACACCCCAAATCTTAGCTTTGAAGATCTGCAACTTCCCATTGGCCTCAGCGTCTCCTTCAATGGCGCCATTGCTTCTGAGCTAGCTCTTGCTCAGCGCATAGTTGAACTGAAGCACAAGATCGACTATGAGAAAGCTCAGTTCAAGAAGCATGTGGCAAAGCTCAGCGTGCAAGATGTCAAAAACTTCAAGATCATGTTGCACGAGCTCAAAGAAGCCTTTATCAAGAAGCGCGACGAAGCTGAAGGCTCTCGTGAGCATATGAAGAGTCTGGCTGACAAGTGTGTGCTAGCCTACAATGAGGCTGAGAAGCGCAAGGCTCTTGGTCGTCCTGGCATTGACCCCAGAATGGATGCAAAGAAGAAGAAGCCATCAACTGACCAATCCGCACTTTCAAGGCAGGAAGAACCTCGCATAGTCTTCCCAAGCAGCATGACTGGCTCGAAGCCAAAGGTCAGGTCAACCGCTTCAGAACTGAAGAAGATGAGGACTGCCGAGGCTGAAGCCAGAAAAAGGAAAAATCCTGAAGCCTCTGATGTTGCTCCCTCCAAGAAGAAGCGCAAAACCAAGAAGAATCGGGTTGCTCCCACAGAGCCCTTAGTTGTTGAACCAATCTCAATGGTTCGCCTTGCATCTGAACACCAAGAACGACGGATGATAGTTCATGAGCCTACTTCCACAGAGGCTCATGAAGCTGAAGACATTCCAGCAGTTGATCCCACCGCTGCTGAAGACATTGGTCACAATGGCAATGTTGAAGATGATGAAGTTCTTCCTCAGATCGAACACAACTTGGTATCATCGCCTGTTCTCGCAAACAGCGAACTCATCAGCATTGGTCGTCCTCTGACGCCAATTGCTCAGGATGCATCATGGGCTGATCACCCACTACAACAAGACTCCCCGAGTACTCCCCAAAAACAACAACAAGTCACACCACCTGTGCAAGAAGAAGAGGATGACTTTGAGGCCCAGCCAACTCCATCTCCAAAGGTGTCGCCAGCATTACGCAGGCTTCGCAAAGGACCAAGGCCTGAAGTCCCTCTTTCGAGCATTTTAGAAGGAGAAGTGCACCACCAATCTGTTGCACGTTAAGTGTTTCCAGAAGCCACTCCGACTGTGAATGTCTCCGTGTCTGAAGCAAAAGCCGCTGAAGAAAATCCGGCTGCATCAGCCGATGACAATCAAGAAGAAGAACGTGTCCCTACACCCCCATTATTGAAGAAGCTGTTCCTGAAGTGAACATGCCAGTGCCCGACCCTCCGACTCATCAAGTGGAGGTTGAAAATCTTGAGGCTGCCACCACCAACACAAATGAAGCCAATGACGTAGTCATGGCTGAAGCAAATGTGGAGCCTGCACCAACCAATGTGCCAGAAGCCAATGATGCAACTGCTCCTGAAGCATCTGTTGTGCAGCCTGACGCCTCTGTTGTTGCCACTGCTCCTGTTCCGGCACCAAGGCCCCATACAATTGAGCAAGCATGCAACTATGGTCAGTTAATCACTGTCAATGGCCCGTTCTGGTTCCTCCGCCTAATGTCTCTGGTCCTCAGTTTGATTATCATGTTGAGCATAGGCCTCTGGTCCAGAAACCAAAGCCAAGACTGCCAAGGTTCCCAGGTACTGCCACCTCTATAGGGTCCTTCAATGCAGATGGCTTCAAAGCCCACAACACCTTCTTTGACAGAGCAAAGAACCCCTATTCAAGGCCAAGAATATCATCTGATCGTTTTTGGAGCTATCAGCAGCGAAGCTATTACTCCTGAGTTCTGTATGATCAAGGGCGCATTTTCCCTCATATGCGCCTCGACACTGAAGCCATTACTGGACTGCCATGCTTAGAAGAAGCACTTGACTGCTTTCATGATGCAGGTCTGCTCAGCTTTGTGACAAACAAAGAACATTGGAATGAGGAACTTTTGCTTCAATTCTATGCTACCCTCCACATTCGCGGCTACTACAGGGATACAAAGACATGGGTTCACGAGTGGATGACAGGAAATGTTCATCATGAAGCCAAAGCTCTTGACGTCATTGAGCTTACAGGCCTACCCACTCCCGGAGAGCTGTTCGAACCTGATTGTCAACTCCACCGCAATGCACTGGAGAGCATCTTCCATAAGCCAGAGCCCAACATGAGCCAGATGTTGAGCATGATGAAGCCTCTGCCACCTGACGCTGAATACCCAAAGGAGTTCTTTGTTGATGACCTTGAGTATCTGCCTCGCACAATATATCACATCATCAGGCGAACTCTATGGCCTATCAAATGGCATTCATCAGCTGCAAAACTTGAAGGAGCCATGAAGACATTGGTATTTTACATCCTCAATGGCATCAGCTTCAATACACAAGAATTCTTCATCCGGCAACTGGCTGCGTCTGGATCTGACCTTTTTGGCCTGAAATTCTATGCTCCATGGGTCATGCGCCTCATCAAGCTACACTCTGCTATCAACTATCAGCCCTCTGCTCGCAACCATCTGATCTTTCTACCAGAGGTTGATATGTCAGTTGAAGCCATATACCCTGAGCCTGCCAAGAAGCCTCTTTGTCTTGAAAATGCTGATCACCAAAGCTTCACTCAACCCATGGAAGGAGTCCAAGCAGTAACTCGTGTCTATCCAATGGCTGGGAACACTCGTCTGCCTCACTGTCGGTGTCAAAACCGGCGGATCTCGGGTAGGGGGTCCCGAACTATGCGTCTAGGCGGATGGTAACAGGAGACAAGGGACACGATGTTTTTACCCAGGTTCGGGCCCTCTCGATGGAGGTAAAACCCTACTCCTGCTTGATTAATATTGATGATATGGGTAGTACAAGAGTAGATCTACCACGAGATCAAGGAGTCTAAACCCTAGAAGCTAGCCTATGGTATGATTGTTGTAATGGTTGTTCGTCCTACGGACTAAAACCCTCCGGTTTATATAGACACCGGAGAGGGCTAGGGTTACACAAAGTCGGTTACAATGGTAGGAGATCTACATATCCGTATTGCCAAGCTTGCCTTCCACGCCAAGGAAAGTCCCATCCGGACACGGGACGAAGTCTTCAATCTTGTATCTTCATAGTCTTGGTGTCCGGCCGATGATGATAGTCTGGCTATCCGGACACCCCCTAGTCCAGGACTCCCTCAGTAGCCCCTGAACTAGGCTTCAATGATGATGAGTCCGGCGCGCATATTGTTCGGCATTAAAAGGCGGGTTCCTCCTCCGAATAATCATAGAAGATTGCGAACACCAGGATAGTGTCCGGCTCTGCAAAATAAATTCCACATACCACCGTAGAGAGAATAATATGTACACAAGTTCAATCTGCTGACGTATTTTGTGGCACAACGTCACACCACCACCAAGCCTTTACTTGAATCGTTTTTATTATACCACCTCAGCGCGTTTAGCGAAGCGGTTTCCTTGGCACGTCTTGTCGAAGCAGAGATCGTGTTCCCCTTATTCTGGGATTCCCATCAATATGGACGTGGGTAACCCAACCGCGCCATTGATTGTGGCGCTTGGGAGATAGGCGAGTTTTACCAGGCCGGTGGGGACGCATAGTCTTCGTCCGCCCATATATAAGGGGATAAGGATCCACCCTTTTTTACCTACGCCTTCTTCCTCCTTTGCCTGTCCATCTCCGCGCACTCGAGCTCCAGCGCCCAAGTCCGCACACCTCGCCTGAACCTTCTCCAGCCATGTCTGGAGTGGGAGGCAAGTGGATGGCCTCCTCTGTTACGGAGGGGCACATCGAAAAACTGCGCGGCGCCGGATACTTGTCCAGCGACATCGCGCACCGGCTGCCCGACAAGGGGCAGCTCATCCCCACCCCCAGGCCCCATGAGAGGGTCGTATTTCTTTCCCACTTCCTCCGCGGACTGGGCTTCCCACTTCATCCCTTCGTCCGGGGGATCATGTACTACTACGGCATGGACTTCCATGATCTGGTGCCAAACTTCATCCTCAACATCTCGGCGTTTATCGTCGTGTGCGAGGCCTTCCTCTGCATCCAGCCCCACTTCGGCTTGTGGCTAAAGACCTTCAATGTCAAGCCGAAGGTGGTGAAGGGCGTTCAAGCGGAGTGCGGAGGCGCCATGGTGGGCAAAATTCCCAACGTCACTTGGCTCGAGGGCGCCTTTGTAGAATCCGTCAAGGGGTGGCAATCGGGGTGGTTCTACATCACCGAGCCGCGTGACCCTAAATGGGCAGTGGCCCCCGAGTTCAGATCTGGTACCCCCATGCAGCTCACCTCCTGGAAAGAGAAGGGCTTGCTATGGGGCAGTTTGGAGGAGTTGACCGGACTCCAGTCCTATGTCCAGACCCTGGTGAACAAGAAGCTTAAGCTCGTCAACGTGATCCAGGTCATGCTCGTCCGCCGGATTCTCCCCTGCCAGCAACGGGCTTTCAATTTGTGGGAGTTTGATCCGGCACAGCACATGACCCTTAGCGGGCTCTTTGACACAACGTACGAAGCTGCCTGGAGGGTGCTGTTCAAGGGGGGAGAAGCCCCCGCATCCGCAACTGAAGATCGCGGATTCAGCACGCAACGCCCGGCCGGCGCGGTAAGCTATGTTATCCTTTATGGGACATTCATTTCTTTCATAGTTTGACTCTATGTGGGATCTAAAATTCCCCATGCCTTTAACAGGACTGGCAGAGGACGTCCGTGTCAGGACCCCGACTCGATGTCACATCGATCTAGCCGGTAACACCTCATATCACTTTGCGGCCTCACGCACGGTATCCCCACGGGTGTCGTCTTACCTTTTCCCGGGACCGTTTGCGCCTATTGGCTCACGTATATGATAGTGTCGCTAGCATCCATATGATAAGGAGCCCGGGCTGACATGACTAGTCGTAAACCCAAAGTGGCACAGACTTACAGGGACAGGCATCCATGACCCAGCTTCGAACGTGTCGGTCATCAGCAAGTGGGTCCGGGCTGTAGCACTGGGCTAGCAGGACTCCGGTAAACCGGGCTGTAGCGGGCTAACAGGAGTCCGGTACTCAAAGCATGACATTTCCCCGAAGGGACAGACACAGGAACGAAGAAGGACACATGCCGGCCAGCCTAAGTGTTCCAGAGCAGTAGCAAGCTACCATGGCTCAGCGGTAACACTAGGAGACATTTCCCGGTAAGAGAGGCTACTAAAGATAAACAACTAGATAGTCAGATCCCACACATAGCACTACACATTACACGTACGCATAACATGCAAGTATGTGCTGTACAACATGGCATCACAGCATAACTCAACAATTATATGGATAAAGGCTCAAAAGAGCCATCATAGCATTTATTGCAAACAGGGGTCACAAGACCCGTCATACAGAGCATACAAGCAACAAGCGGAAGCATTACATGTCTGGGTACAGACATCTATAAATGAAAAAGGCTGGAAGCCTGACTATCTACAACATCCGATCAAGATCGTAGCTGAGGTACTAGCTACTAGTCGAAGTCCACGAGAACACTAGTAAGACCGAAGTCTCCGCTGCAAAAACATAAACAAAGCAACATGAGTACAAAGGTACTCAGCAAGACTTACATCAGATCCTATCATACATGCATCTGTATCAAGAGGTAATGTGGGGTTTAGTTGCAGCAAGCCAGCTTTGACTCTGTGGCTATCCTGTTCTACGACTACCAGAAACTCTGGAGGTGAAACAACGTACACGAGTCCACTAATCACCACACAATACACTACTATGGATTCATCCCCGTCTCCCTACGAGAAGGCCATCCATAGCACTCACACTTGTCTTGAGCATTTTATAGTATCCACTTCAAGTTGTCTATGTACCATGTAAGCATCCAAGAAGTCCATAACCGCGGACCCGGCTATTCGAATAGATCATGTTAACCATGCAGGGGTGTACTTCTTCACACACGCTCTCGCCACTTACCGCCATGTACACGTCATGTATCTCGGCAACCTTCAAGCGGAAGCCTGGCGAGGGTGTCGGCCACGACCTGACTAACCACACAAGACTCTAGTCCAGGTTTATCGCCTATTCGGGTTCCATCCGCAAGGAGATCCGGCCGGGGTGTCGCTCACGGCCCCAAACGATGTGTACAGGGTTCCCGAGCCCACCAACCGGGTGCCACTCGGTACACCGGGCCACGTGTGCCTAGTCTGTCCCAAGCCCACCCTGCCGGGTGCCACTTGGTAGAAAAATAGCACTACCTACAAACACCAGAAACTAGTTGCGACTCCTGGACAGAGATCAAGTTGGTTAATAAGTCGAGAGGGCTTGGAGCGCCCGGAGCCCAATGTGTGGTAGTATCGAGTCATTGGACAACATACACAGAACTCAGGGCTTAAGGACGGTTCTAGTGAGACAACCCACCATGTACTCCTACATGGTCCCTCACCGCTACCTTTACCAAATCGTGTTCACACACTTAACTCTCAGCAATAGAACATATCGTGACACTCCAATTCATTCCCAATGAACCAGACCTGACACACTCTAAGCAATAGCAGGCATAGCATGGTAGGAACACATCAGTGGCTTCAATCAACTCCTACACATGCTAGTGGGTTTCAACTATTTACTGTGGCAATGACAGGTCATGCAGAGGAATGGGTTCAACTACCGCAGCACAAAGTAGCAGATGAATCATTGTTGTCCTAATGCAATAACTGAGAGCAGGAGCGAGAGAGTAGGGTTTTATCGAAATGAACAAGGGGGGGTTGCTTGCCTGGTAACACAACAAGGGAGGCACTGCTTCACAGACAGGTACTCTGGAACGTCTCCGGAGCAGGACCTATCGAGAAGGAACGGTGCCGGCAATCAATACACAATCATATGCAACAATATGATGCATGAACATGGCATGTAGATGTGATGCTGTTGAGCTAATGCAACTAGTGTTCAATTGGTTTGAAGTCCATTTGAACCAAAGGTTCAAATGCATTTCTAAATTAGGTCTCTTATATATGCCATAATGTGTTTTCCCATATTCAGCATGTATAAGTTGGTTTTTCATGCATGAAACTAGTACAGATGGAAAGGTTGCATTTTTCTGATAATTTTTCATATATAAATTATTTTAATCTGAGCTACGGTTGAATTGATATGAATTTTTGAAGTTTAAATCAATTTCTGGAATTTCCTGATTTAATTAAATCCAGAATTTATATACTGCGCCAGCATGACGTCAGCACGACGTCAGCGGGTCAACGCGGCTGTCCAGGGTCAAACCTGACGTGTGGGACCCACACGTCAGTGACACTGGGGTTAACCCCGAGTCAAACCCGGGCTGACTAGCTTTGACGAAACCCTGGGCCCACTGGTCAGCGTCAGTACGTGGGGGATTAGTGACTAATTAGCTAAGCCACGTCAGCCCGCAAGAGTTCTGGCCGGCGGCGACCATTAGCGCGGCGGCGACTCGCCGGACTTGCGTTACAGACGGCGTTTGATCGCGCGAAGACCACCGGGGCGTAGCCCGTCTTCGTCCGCAACCAGGGGAGCTGGTTGGGGGGCTACGGGGGCGCCGGAGCTCGCCGGAGCAAGCTTGCGGCGGCGGCCGGAGCTCGGCTGTATTCGGGGACGCGGCTGCAGCGTGCAAACACGCGAACTAAAGCGCTAGCGGGGCACTACGAGGTGCGGCGAGAGTGCTAGGTGCACTGGCGTGGCCAAAAGGTCGCCGGAGCAACGCCGGCGACAAGCTCGAGCGGAGGCGAGCTTCGGCCATGGCGGAGCTAAGGCCTAGACGGCGCAAACGGACACGGGGAGGAGGGGGTTCGGTGCGGGGGCTCACCGCGGAACCAGCGAGCGCGAGGGCGAGGTCGGGGATGCCCGATAGCTCCCGAATCGCCGGCGAGGATCCACGGCGGCCGGAGTCGAATTTGGCGACGGCGACGGCTCCACGGGGCACTCCGGCTTGCGTGGCTCGGCGAGGAGGTAGCTGGCGACGAGGCGGAGCTCCTGGGGACGACGGGGAGGCGAGGGGGAGGCGGTGGCTATGGCAACGGCGAGCGATGGCGGCGGCTGCGCTCGGGTGCGCTCGGGGAAGAGAGAACCAGGGAGGAGGGAGAGCGAGAGGGAGGGGAAAAAGACCGGGGCGGCTGCGTGGCGAC